>NW_020175186.1:3470781-3567978 GCF_003031525.2 Neophocaena asiaeorientalis asiaeorientalis
AAAAAAAAAAAAAAAAAAAAAAAAAGAATCCACTTTTGTAGGTGAAAAGAAACTGGAAATTAGTGTAGAAACACACAACATGGCTTAAAGCTGGCTGTCTAGGACTCTGTACCATCAACATAATTCTCAATACAGTGTCTTCATCTTCAATAAATAATTTTGTGTTCTTCCCAAAGTCCTATGCTAAGTGAACCCTCTGGTTATCCATATAATCTGCATACTTGACTACCATATTCAAGATTCTGTTGCTCAGAATGGGCAAAATCAGAAACCATTGACCTCATGTTCAGTGTTAATTCATTTTGTTGAACACTTTTCCGTCTTTATGTACATAAATTGATTATCCATTTCCAACCTACTCAGCCTGTCCACAAAGAATTGGCATTAACTGAACTGTCAATACTTACCCCTGAGTTAGCCATATGTGTGGTAGTACAGCTACCCAAGAGTAGCATACAATACAACTATTTGCAGCTTGCGTGTGTTTGCTGCCTTTGATATGCTTATGGTATTAAGACAGAACCACTTGTCCGGTCTTTTTTTCTTTTTTTTTCCACATTCTCATGAAGGAATGCAGTGCATGTATATTTCTGATAAGGTTATGGTTAAACACTGAGAGCATAAACATAGGCTTCTACTCATTACCAGATGACTCTATCAGAAGATTGTATATACCTGTAATTGTTTCTCTCAGCATAGCCAATAGGATGGGCCCTGGTGCCCAGTATTGGAGGGGTGGGATAGGGAGGGTGGGAGGCAGGGAGACGCAAGAGGGAGGAGATATGGTAACATATGTATATGTATAACTGATTCACTTTGTTATAAAGCAGAAACTAACACACCATTGTAAAGCAATTATACCCCAATAAAGATGTTTAAAAAAAAACCAAAAACTAATTGCTAGCCATCCACTCTCTTTTTTTTTTGCTAATAGTAATAATTTGCTTTATGTTTTCTCTGAATGAAAGGTCATTCACAGCTATGATCTGGGACATGCATTTATGTATTTACGTATTTAATTTTTAGTTAATCATGATTTTAAAAACAGCTTTATTGAGATCTAATCAAGATAAGTTGCACATATTTAAAGTGTACAATTTTATAAATTTTGACATCTTTATACTCCTATGAAGTTATCATCACAACCAAGACAATAAACATCATCATCATTCCGAAAAGTTTTCTTCTTTTCCTTTGCAATTCCTCCTCCCTGCCTCTCCCTGCTCCCCATTGCTGATCTGTTTTTTATCACTATAGATTAGTTTGTATTTTCTAGAGTTTTATCTAAATGCATTTATACAGTATGCACTTCTTTTTATCAGACTTCTTTCTTTCAGCATAATTATTTTGAGATCCATCCATGCTGTTGCTGTCTCAATAGCTTGATTCATTTTACTGCTGATAAGTATACTGAATGGATATATCACAATTGTTTATCCATTCACTTGTTGATGGATATGTGATTTGTTTCCAGTTTGGGGCTATTACAAATAATGCTGCTTTGTACATTCATGTACAATAGATGCACATTTTAGTTTTCCATACTTTATATTTCACAGCAGGAACTCAAACTAAATCAAGGCTTTTTTTCTTTTTTGGCATCTGGAATGGACATATAAGGCTTTCCTAGAATTTATAAACCCCTATGACAGGTGACAACTGTGTAAGAAGAAATCTGGCTCATTTATTCACTAGCTCTTTTTCCCTAATGATTTTTTACATGAAAACAAAGACACTGCTATTTAATCAATAAAACAAAAATTTATTGAAGAGTCACTAAATCCAGTCTCTGATTCACCCCTGTAAAATAACATACAGAGAGACACGGCTCAAATAGACTGTTTTTCAGTAAATGATCCCACTTCTTCAATTTTAAGATGCCCATTTTGCCATATTTTAGCCTTCTGAAGATGTGGATGCATTTTTCAGTTGATATATACATTTAATGTACAGTTTCTGTCCCCCACTTAAATACCTATCAATTGATGAATGGGTAATACCCATATGATGGAATATTTTTTTTATCAAAAAACGGAATGAAGTACTGATATATGCTACAACATAGATGAACCTTGAACATATTATACTAAATGAAAGAAGCCAGTCGCAAAAGGTCATGTATTGTATGATTCCATTTATATAAAATATCCAGAGTAGGCAAATCCATAAAGACAAAAAGTAAATTAGTGGTTTACAGGGGCTGAGGGGAGGAGTAAATGAGGAGCGATTGCTTAATGGATATGGGTTTCCTTTTGGGGTACAGAACCCAGAACCAGATAGTGGTGATGGTTTGCACAGTACTTTGTACGTACTTAATACCACTGAACTGTAGACTTTAAGTGGTTAAAATCATAAATTTTATGCTATGTATATTTTATCACAATAAAAAAGAAAGAAAAATGATTTTAAAAGGTATATTGCATTCGCTGTATGGCATATAATTGATGAGATTTCAAACCCAGGAAATGGTGTGACTTAGCATTACATGAGTGGCAGGCTGGTGCCACTGGGCTCCTAAAACAACTCGTGTGTATGTGTGTACACATGTATTGTATAGTCTACCTAACTCTTAAACACACTGCAGTTAAAGTCATGTCTTTCACAAACTAAGAAAAATTGGGATCCATTGCAGTTGTTCCATTATTTTGATTAAAAAAATAAAAACACATACCTAAATCTAAGAATACCAGATTTATTCTGATATAGTGAAAGGAGAAGAGCATTTTGGAGCTGGTCAATCCGGTTTAAAATCCAGGATAACCAATATCCAGCTCTCTGAAATGGTTATTCTCTCTAATATGACATTTAACCTTGCAAATGTCACATTAGGCTAATATTACTCACAGGATTGAATAAGTTACACGCAGTGTGCCCAGCATGATGCCTTGGACAGAGTGGCTGCTTAACAAATGTAATGCTTTGCCTTCTCCCCAGACACCCACCCTCCTGCAATACATAACCTTTAATTACACATGACAATATAAACTATAAATAACACTCCTGCTTTGAGGAATTGAACACATGCCTTATGGTGGGGACATCCTGCTTGATTTCCAGAGTTACTATTTATCAGATACATTGCATGCTAGCTAATTTTGATCATTCTACGATAATTGTGTCTTACAGTGAAGAAACTTTGTAGATTAATTACAAATAAATGAAGAAAGAAAGAAAGGTACTTTGATTCAAATACCTATGGTAAAATAGAGACTCCTAAAGAAATCTAACTAAAATCTAAATCAAAATGGAAACTTGACAGGGGAATAGGATTGGGATGTCCCACTTTACAACAAATACTCAATTTCAATTGGGAGTTAACTACTATGTAATTTAATTAATAAAGAATACAAGTGCTGAGTCATTTAAAGATCTACTTGCCTTATCCTGAGCAGAGTACTCAAACCGATCCGTTTGCATTTATTAGCTGTGATTTTATTCCCAGGGTAATGAGGGACTTATTTTTGTTAGAGGATTTATAATAGAAATCTATTTCTATAGTGCCCAATCTCCCCACATAGTGAGCATACAGGGCCTAAACATAGGAACAAAATTAATTTAGTCTGTTTCTCTCTATAGAAATTAGGTTTTACTTTTTCAAAAGGAAAATTTAGGGCACATCCATTTCTCTCAGGTTAGTGGAAGATGGTGGCCAAGATAAAACAAGTCCCCCATAGAGTGGGCTTTTACCTTAAAGCAGAGCCTAAACTTAGGAATGCAAATATGTATGCAAAGGACAGCCAATGAATGGCTTATAAGAGGGGCACAGTTCATGGCTTCCCAGTCTTGGGCACATGCTGTAAAGTGTCAGGCTTTTGGGTCTGTGGCAGTAGTCACAATATACTCTTTCTGTAGGTGTGTCAACCTGGCTTCCAATCTCTGATCCCTTGCCCAGAAGTAACTACATTATTCATTATTTTCATCCATATCTAAAGGAAAATAACAGCTCATTCACAAGACACTGGGACTTTAAATGTTGAACCCAAGATCCCTGAAGGGAATACCTCATATTGAGCATCCTACACAGGGCCATGTCTATCACTAACTGTGGCCAGAGAGCACTCAATAAGCACTGAGAAAATCATTTCACATAAATTATCCTATTTAATCCTTTTAGCAACTCTGCATTGTTGATGTTATTATTTCTCTTCATGGATGAAAGAATTGAGGTTCAAAGACTCGCCCAAATTCTGGAACTAGTATTCAAATTCAGATTTGTTTAACTCCAGACTACTGTAACAAGCAGACAGATGCCCTCACTTCTTCAAGGTTCAGCTAAGCTTAACAATCATCAACTGGGGTCTTTACTATTTGCCATGCAGAAGTTTGAATGAAAAAAGTGTCATTTGCTTCTGATTTCTCTCGACCACATGACTATTACAATTTCTACCTGTACCATACCTGCTCCCCTGGATTTCATCACCTTGCTCTGCTTTTTTTTCTACAACACTTATTTCTTTTTCAATATAATATATACTTTACTTATTTATTACGATTATGGTTTACTGTCTGCTTTCACCAGCACTCCAGCTGGGATATCACCTCTAAAAAGGCAGAGATCTTTGTCTCCTTTTGTTCACTGATGTATTCCAAGTGCCCAGCAGATAGTAGGTACTCAATGATATTTGATGAATGGATGGTCAGTAAATAACATAAGGCAAAATAATGTAAATTCTTAATTGAATTTTGAGTTATGTTCTTAGATCATTATAGATTTAGTCCTTTGGAATTCAATCAGGATTCTTCACCACTTTCTGTGTGAATACTGGCAAAATTCAATATAATAAAATCAATGCCTAAAACTCATTCAATGCTTATTATTAGACAGGCACTGTTCTAAAAACTCAATAACCTTGTGAAATAGGTAGCATTATTATCCACATTTTTCAGAGGAGGAAACTGAGACATAATGAGGTTAATGAACACACTCAAAGTCATAACACTAGTTAAATACTGGAGGTAGGATTCAAGCCCAAACAGTTTGGCTCCAGTGACCGTGCTCTTGACCTCTGACTTCACAGCATTACTGTGAACATTGAACATGATACAGAAAGAATCTAGCAGATTTTTTATTTTGTACATGATAGACATTCCATATTAGTTCTCTTTCCTTATCCCTTTCTGCTTCTATGCTGTATCTACTCTAGTTCTACAATTCCTTATTATTTAATTCTATCTATCTATCTATCTATCTATCTATCTATCTAACATCTATCCACCTATATCTTTAACATAAAGGCACATGTACTATGTCACACATATACTGCCAATGCAGGAAAGGTTTTTACACTGATAGGCTAATACCTTTAGTAGCACAACTGACTGTTTCTTATGGTTCTTTGGGTCGGCTTCCAAGCCAGGTCTGGTGGCCATCAGGGGATGAAATGAGAGGCAGAGCCTCATTTGAGTGATTATAGAAGACTTCACCTAACCAGGGCTCATAATTTGATGATTCAGTGACTTTCCCTATGGATAGCAGGAGTTTGAGTTATGTTCCTTGGGCTGGAAACCAGAAAGAAGTGTATGGAAATTCCAAATACTGGGAAGGTTTCTGGGTTAGCTAGGAAATTTCTCTGAACTAGACTGGTGAAAGCATTAAGAGGTTCATGAAGCTACTGCTTTGAGAAAGATGGCAGAGAACTAAATGGCACCACCATATGCAGAAAATCAGGAATTAGTAGTGATTTTGGCAGTCTTGAGGTTTAAAGAAGAGATAGTGACACGTATGATAGGAACAGCCACCCTTCCAGTTCCTTGTCCTACTATGCTTCCTGACTGTGCCCATGGCAAGCCTCCTGCCAGGCCTTCCTAGTGATGCCAGAGAAGGCCACAGAGTCCTTCTCTACATAATGCTCCTCACAGCCACTGGTCGTTCTGTGGAAGTCCGTGTATAATTTGGATCCATCCTGAGCATTCTTAGAATGAAGTTACGGACAGTGCTTGCTTGCTGTATGCTGATGAGAATCAGATACTTTAAGAACATGGTGATGTATTGCAGAGTCTTTGTATTTCTTTTCTTTTTTTCTTTATTTTTTTAACTGAGGTATAACTGGCAAAACATTATATTAGTTTCAGGTGTACGACATAATGATTCTATATTTGTACATATTACAAAATGATCACAATAAGTCAAGTTAACATCCATTACCATATGTAGCTACAAAAATTTTTTTGGATGAGGACCATGTACTTTAGAAACATGATGATGTATTATAGAGTCGTATTTCTTTTAAATTCAGTATTCTATTCTTCCTAAGTTCTTTGAGGGCTTTTTTCTGTGGTGCTTGATGCCTGGGTCTCTTGGAGACTCTACTGTGAACGCAACTAAGACCTGCCTAAGGAATGTTCTTCTTCGTCTGCACTGGGATCTGAGCTATGCCTCACTAAGGGCTCCTCTTTTATGAGTTTTTTACTCCATTGAGTCTCAAATCTATTGAACTTGGCATGTAACCTATAGTATATCTACAATTATGACATATTCAATGATGGTTGATAGTTAGAACTGACCCATGGGCTCTGGAAAAAGTTGCCCTGAATATGAATCCTGACTCAACTTACTAACCATCCCCCCCCACCAAAAAAAGAAGATTTTTTTTCTCCTATGTCTTTATCTCCTTTTCTGTAAAATGAGAATACTATTAGATTTATTTTATCATGTTTTGGGGAAGAATTAAATAAGTTAATATACATGAAGTACTCACAATAGTGCCTGGAACATAGTAACAGCCCAACACATCTTAGATTGCTAAACTAGCAGTATTAGGCCGGGAACAATAGCACATGCTTTTAAGTTATTCGAGAGGATTAAATTACATATTTGATGTAAAAGGTTCAGTACAACTTCAGGCACAAGATAATCCATTGATATTTTGGATGATTATTGTGAAGATAGAGTTTGGGATAATAATGTGATGGTAATATAAGGGCACTTAATAAACAGAACCTGAAACTCCACTCCCTTTTTCTATTGACAGGGTCAGAATTGGATGAGAATTTGGGAAACCAATAAAACATTATGTCTTAGATATCTTTGGGAAAATCTTGGATGGGTATGCACAAAGATTCTCATTTTATGCTGAACGTAAGTGGCCCCGAAAATTTCCTGAGATTCTTCTATATTCTTTGAAGTTACCCAAGGATGCTGATAGAGCCAAAGCAACTCAGTAAAGGAGGATGGGTCCTTTAAACTAAATCCTCTGTATCCAGAACTGTGGGAAAATAGAAGAAAAACCTCACTACCCAAAGAACTTATAGCAAGGAAAGAAAGAAGCTAATACCATAGACAATGCCTGAGATATCCCTAATGTGTTCTTGTGTTGCTTGATAAGGATCTGAGCTAAGAAACTTTCACTTTTCCTCTGGACTCTTCTGATCTTAAACTTTCCAGATTTTAACAGCACAATTATATGTTGTAAATTACATTTGCTTAGGTTCTCTCAATCTTGCTAGACCTGTAGTCTTTTCAGATATTAAATCCCTCATCTGTAACCTCATTTTGAAATTATTTATTCCCATATATTTTAGGAATATAATTTATTTAAATGAACAAACATTTTCAACGTTGACAAGAAGCTTATCCAATGGACTCTATCACTGTTACAAATAAGCTGCTACTCTTATCTTTTCAGATAAAGTATCTGGCTGGGTTAATGTTATTTCCTCATTATTGAAAGTGACTTATGAGACCCTCACAAAGATAGCACAGATGTGTAATAAAGAGATAAATATTTTTCTGTTTCATTTTTATAACACATTTTTCTCCCTTTCATACACACACACACACACAAACACTTATTAGGGCCTTTAGAGAATGTCTAGGAAGCAACAGCCACAACATTGTTGTTGAAATAATAAACATAAAGAAAGAAATCACTCTCCCAAAGAGTCGTCATCTTGGGGAAGAAAGAGAAGAAATCCTGTTAAATAATAGTTATTACTGTCTATGTAACCTTTGTTGAAAGATTCAACAGAGTGAAAACTGTCCTATTATATGACCTTGCATGATGCATTTGACCGCTCTGTGACACTGGGTATAGAAAGGTGATAAAAATCTTGTCTCTTGGGCTTCCCTGGTGGTGCAGTGGTTGAGAGTCCGCCTGCCGATGCAGGGGACACGGGGTTCGTGCCCCGGTCTGGGAAGATCCCACATGCCGCAGAGCGGCTAGGCCCACGAGCCTTGGCCGCTGAGTCTGCGCGTCCGGAGCCTGTGCTCCGCAATGGAAGAGGCCACAACAGTGAGAGGCCCGCATACCGAAAAAAAAAAAAAACAAAAAACTTGTCTCTCTTATTTGAAGGTATATTACAGATTTAAGGAGTTAATATTTATAATATATTTGAGCTAATCAGAAGACTTTAGATGAACAGAAAACTGTTACTACTATATTCTCATTATATCTACATAATTTGCTGAAGAAAAAAATGATACTGGTTTAAAATTTTAGCAAGGTATGTAGGTTGACATTTACATTAAAATGCTTGAAAATAAAGAACATTTAATCCAGTAACATTAAACCCCCAGTGTATTTCTGGGGTCCTCTTCCAACAAGCCACTTGCTAAACCAAGGATTATCCTACACACTTTGCATATATTTTATCCTTGTAAAGTCCTAGTGAGATAGATATTATTCCCCTTTAATTGATGAAGAAACTAGAGTGCATATTTGTTAAGAAATAATGCTCAAAGTTTCAGTGTTAGAACATGAGCTGGTCAGAGATATGGATCAAACAGTCTTATTCCAGAAAAAAAAAAAGGCAACCAAATCTCAAAGGAGGGAAAAGAATGGGTTCCACTGCAAATGCAATTACACTGTGCTTATCCTCATATGGAAGATTCTTGGCATCTTCCATTTAGGTAAGTAAGAAATCTCACTTGAAAGTAATGAAACAGGCATCCTTTTTCTTTTTTAAACACATTGTGTTAAAGTTCGCTCTCCTGCTTAACTTATTTAAAAAAGAAATATTCAAACACTCTTAAACTCTTCTGGACCTTGAGCTTGAACAGTACAGGGTTTATTCCACTACCCCCATTTGCTCCTTTTCAGTGTTAGAACTATGTATCTGACATTCTTTCTCTAAAATGCAGTCTTTTTTCATTTTTCTTTTTTTTTTTATCATAATGACCATCTTCTGCACTCTAATTTAAAAAAAAAAAAAAGAAAGGGGCTTCCCTGGTGGCGCAGTGGTTGAGAGTCCGCCTACCGGTGCAGGGGACACGGGTTCGTGCCCCGGTCTGGGAGGATCCCACATGCCGCGGAGCGGCTGGGCCCGTGAGCCGCATCCGGAGCCTGTGCTCCACAACGGGAGAGGCCACAACAGTGAGAGGCCCACGTACCACAAAAAAAAACAAAAGAAGAATAATCTTTATCTCAAGGATTGGGTTTACAGACATTCTTGCTTAAGGATAGTTATAACTCATTTTGATTAATAATATAGATAAGACAACGGCAAATAATGCATAAGTTCCTCCACCAGTATTTTTGGTGCTTGATTGTTAGACTGGGAGCATACACAGGAAGGTGTAATTATTCTTGGGCAGAGTACTGGGGATTCTTTATCCAGCAGCCAGAGTAATTGTTGTAATACTAAATTTCAATCTTGACATTACCTTTTGACTCAAAAATCTCTCAGGGCTTTGTACAAGTTATAAAATCTAAAGCCCCAAGCATGGTCTTTAAGATCCTGCACAATCTGTCCCCACACCTCATTACCTCTCTGACCTCATCTTCTATATTCTATGTCTCATTCACTCGGCTCCAGTCACACTGGCTGTTTTGATGTTCCCTTAACATCTCTCAACCCAGAGCCTTCCCACATACTGTTTCTTCTCATTAAATACACTTACCCTCACCAAGATATCTCCTCCAGGTCTTTGCTTAAATATCTTTTCAGTGATGTTTTCTCTTGTGGCATATTTCCTCTATGGCACCCTTCTGTTTTTCTTCATAGCATTAATCATAATGTGACAAATTCATAATCTGAAATTTACCTCTTTTTGTTTACTGTATCCTACTGTTATGAAGAATTAAGCTCCCTGAAGGAAGAGGGCTTTGTCTCTTATTTCTTGATGGATTCTTATCATCTAGAACACTGTTTATTTACAGATTCTCCATGTATATTTGCTGAATATATAAACAAATGAATAACAGCATGAATGATGGTGGTGGCAGCACAGAATTATTGGTAGAGGTATTGTGGAATTGGGATCTTCCCTGAAACAAATTTGAGGCTATCCTGTTAGACATCAGGTTAATAAAAGAGTTGGTGAACTATAATGATCTTTATTTTCTTTATATCATCAGGGTCATAAGAGGCCCTAATGATGGGAGGAGAATTTTACATTGGTAATGTCTTCATCTATATGTTACAGTCCTATCCCTTACCAGGTCAAATATAGGAATAGTGGAGCTACCCACTCAAACAACAAAATTATACACTCCAATCTGTTCTTCCCATCATAGCCATTTTGGACTTAGCAAAATATACATCTGATTGTACCCCCAGCAAGTTAAGCCTTTGGTGGTTTCTCATTGCTTTTATGATAAAGACCAAATATTTAACAAGAGGCATAAGATGTTGTATTCTGCCTTCTTCCAGACCCTTACTTTCTCAGTTTCTTTTCACATCACTCTGATCTTTGCCCTCTTGCTCTAGTCAAAATTTCCTGTTGCTGGGATACAAAATGTTCCCTCCTACTGTGTGCCTCTCTTGGATTGAAGTGCCTAACTCAGCCTCTCCCTTCATCTAAACAATTCCTCTTTATTCCGCAGAATTTGGTGGCCCAGTCATCACTTTCTCATGGGAAAATTCCCTCACCTGTTGGCCAAATTCCCCTTGCAAACATATATTCTCTTGGGTCCCACTTGCAATTTGGGGTAATAATTTGGCTATTAAAATTCTCCTTTGCTAGACTTTCAGCTTCATGGAAGCAGAGGCTATGTCTGTTCTCTCTACCTATGTCCCTACCCAGAACAGTGTCTGGTCCACAGTTGTGTTTAGGAATGTGTTGAAGGAGTGAAGGAAGTAACACTCACATGCCCTTACTACCTGCAACTACATGCAGAACTCTGGTCCTCCAGAGACTATTGTTGATTGATTAACCAAGCTGGTTTTGCAGTTTAATAAATTGTTGGCCATGTTCTTTCTAAATTCAACGTTTTCCTTTTTTCTTCTTCTAGTTTCCCCCCTCTCCCCCCGTTGGGAGGGAGACTGTATGATCTTGAACAAGTAGCTTATCCTCTATGAATCTAATTCTTAATATATACTGAAAATTCTCCTCATGAGTTTGCAATGAATTTAATCAATATAAATGACATAATGACTACGGTTTAAAATAATAAGAGCATTAATAATCAGATAATACTAGTTTCCATATTTGAGAGCTCTCTATGTACCCAACACTGTACTAGTAATTTATATAAATTATTTTACATTTCATCCTTCTAAAAATCTATTAATAAATATAATAATAGCTAACATTTACTGAGTACTTTCTTTGTGCCAAGGCTTGCCTAAATTATTACTTTTGGTCCCTTCATCTTTGAGAAGTAGATATTAATATTCTGACTTTGCTAGTAAGGGACCTGAGACTTGGATATGTTAGAAAAGTTTTTAAGGTCACACTAGTTTATCAGCTGCAAGATTGTTGTTGAAAGTAACTTCTGCATTTCAATGTTTCTTTGTAAACAAGAAAAGAAAGAAACTTGATGATAAGAAATGTTCAAGATTATGCAACTTAGATACTGGCGATGTAAAGCTGAAAGTGACCCTGGAGATAAGTTAATGTCAAACTTCCATTTAAAAAATCTTAGAAATGAGATTAATTGATTTGACCTACTACATCATGAATATGTTGAAGACAGAAGACATTTCTTTTTTATTCTTAGTGCCACACATATTGCTCTGCACAATATAGGTGCTTAATAATGTTTATGGAATTAAATCATTCAAGTCATCAATCAAGACAGAACCAAGATTAACCCAAATCTCCTAATCTCTAATATGAGACTCATTCCATTACATATGATGCTAATAAGTGACCACGCTCAGTTTAATGCTTGCCTTGTTAAACAGCATCATTATTAATAATAACAGTAAGATTATAATATTTCACAGGTGATTTTACCACCACTATGATTATTGTAAGAGAATCTGCAGATCCCCTTTTGGACTTTATTGCCAGTCACCTCTTTCTGCCATTTGTTTCCTGACAGATGCATCCTAGCACCAGGGATCCAAGTCTCCTCTTTACATCTCAAAGGCAGCAAAGAGGAGACATACTTATAAATCAGTTCAGGGTATGTTTCAGTTTCCTTGGTGGCAGCAGGTTGCTGCCATTCATGGAATCCCAAAAGTGAAATGCAAAATAAATGGATATGAGTGGGTGGGTGGTGATGGTGGTAGTAAATCCCCACCATGCATTAGTTGCTAAGAGATTAAAATGCTTGCATAGAGCGAAACATGCAAATATAATTCCAGTGGAAAAGTTAAAGGGATTGAGTTTGTTCAAACAAGGAAAGGGAAGGGTAGTAAGCAACAATCTTACAAGGGTAGTAGATTAACAATCTTTGAGGAATAGCTTGGCTTTATGACCACTGACGGCAGGCCCAACGCGTATCAATTCTGTCACTGAGTGAAGAATGTGAAATATACAGTACAGCAGGAGAGACTGAGGTGTGATAGAAGGAAGTCTTATTGTTGAAAACATTTCCTCCCTGAACTTGAACATGAGCAGCTGTTAAATATCTTCCTCTTGACAACTTTAAAGAAAGGTACTCCCCTTATATGTCTGGGATGATCAAAGTACTGTCCTATTCAAAAAGGTCTCAACTCACCTCACCTGCATGATAACATCTCTCCTGATCTAAGATTATGCAGTTCAAAGCCTTTTATTTGTTTAAATCCTTGATGACATTTGCAGTATATCAGTTCAATCAAAGAAATAAGCTACCTATTAAAAGATCACTTTACTCAAGAAATCCCAGAAAGATCATCAGAACTATTGGGTTTGGTTTCACATAAATCCAAGTCTGGTTTTATGCTAAAAAACAAACAAACAAAAAATGAAAGATTTGAGTATCACATGGCAAAGGCAATAGGATACGTAGATTCAGGACCTATATTGTGCATTGATAACTACGTAATCCTTGTAATTTTCAGGTTACTAAGAAATTCCACCAGCCTAAAATGTTTACCCACTGCTCTGTTATGGTCCCTGAAATTTCTACTGTTAGTCAAAGGTTCATTTCAATTAAGAAATTACTATTCTTATGCACGTGCCAAGGCTATAAATGCTTTTGGGATAGTTAATATATTGGACAATTTTCAAACATAGCTATCACTCTAGGCAATGAGAGTGGGATAGTACAGAATTATGATGGTAGACAAACCAGACAAATAGGCCAATAGTATGCAGCACTGATTGGAACAGAATGAGAGGAAATGAGCCCAGAGAAGCCAAAAGTAGAATGAAGGCATCTGTGTAGGGTGCTAGAGCCATCTCGTGCCAGATCATAGAAGCAAACAAATTTTCAGAAGCTTTGAAAGCCAGTTTTTAAGCACAGCCATTACTAAAACTTAAACTATATAACTTAAATAAATCACATTAAAAATAAAGTTAATAAACACTCAAAACTCATCAGCTCATAATTACGTTACTGTGTTTTACTATTATCTATGCACTTTTCATTATTTACAAGGAAATACTATATAATGTTGAGCTAAGGAGCATCTCTTCCCAATTCAATGTTTAGTGATGTTATGTTGATAGCTTGAAATTAGCAGTGGCTGGAGTATTTACACCATGCAAATTGGTAAATATTACAAATCAGTGAACTCTTTTTTAATCCCCATAGAGTCCACTGTTAAACACACCATGACAATAAAAGTTTATGAAAGTTATTAGCTTCTCACAGGAGTAATAAAGGTTAGCCGGTTGATGTAGAGAAAGACAAAGCTCCCAGGATGAAGCAGTTAATTCCAAAACATTCTAAATTCTTTAACACCAAAGTTATCTGTGGATGATGAATAACAGTTTGTAATTTTTGCTGCCCACCAAGTCATTACTACATTGTTAACAACTTGTCTTCCACAAAAACATTTTCTCAACCAGCTAAACAGAAACTTCTGGAAACGTCTGAAGCATCTTTTTTTTTTTTTTTTTGCATGTTTTCCTTCCTCATATTTTCAGTAATTCTTTTAAATTGGTTTGCTATGGATCTCACAGATACCTCTATTTGAGAATATATTTTCCTTAGGTAGACTATTTCATCAGCTGTTCAACACAGAAATGTGGGGAGTCAGAACATTTCAGAGGTACCCACAGCTGGGTTTGAATTTTCTCTCTGTCATTAACAAGATGTGTGACCTCATATGAGTCACTCAACTCTAACACTCAGCTTCATCTATTTTAAACTGGAGCTAATACAACCTACCTGGCAGTGTGAGAATCAAGGTTTCACGGGATGACGTATGTAAAAGTAAAAGCATAAGAATGCCTGGACTATAAAGACATTCATGAAATGTCGATCCTTGTCACTATCCTTTCCTTTCTTTATCTTTTCCCCTATGATACAGAAGTTTTTCAGGGCTATGACTCTTCCAAGGGGTAGAAAACCATAAATTGCCCCAAACCAACCCACTGGTAAAGAGCCTATGAATTTCAAAGTCCTGTTTGCACAGGTACAAGCTAAAACTTATCTTTGATTTCACAAAGCCCCAGAGACAGCCTAAAGAAACATTTTGAGAAGAACAAATATTCTAGGGGCACTCTTTTTTCAGTTGAAAGAGAGTTTTGAATGTGATCTGGTCTTTCTTCAATAGCTTGGGGCCTTGGACAGGGAGGAAAGAAGGAAAATTGAGTTCAAGTTTCTATGATCTACTCATTCAGAATTAGCAGCTTTAAAATATTGTGAATATTTACCTTAAAACAAGTTATATCTTGTCAGCTGGGCACAGTGATTTCTTTGACTGCTATCATGATCTAGCCTCAAGGTTTAAAGTAACAGAGTGGGGTCTATCCCAAGATATACTGGTAAAGGGAAGACTCATTTTCATAAAGCCCAGAATTTGGATGCATCTCTTCTCTCTTTGTTATACATTGGAATGTATATGTTGCTTTCTTAACAAGAGAAATGATAGGAAAGCAGATTCCTTTAATAAATCTAAGAGTTTTCCATGAGGTCTCTATAAGTCTTTGAGGTTTATAAGCTCAGGTGTTATTCTTTCTCCCAAATTTTTAAAATGAACTTTTGTTTTGAACAGTGAGTTACTTGACATGTTCTGTAATTAATGGTGTCTGTAGAAGGAAAAAGGGGAAAAGAAAGGAAGTGTGTGGCAGGGGGAGGGAAAAATTGAAAAGGAAAAAAGAAAAACAGAGACATAAAGAGAGAAAGGAAAAAGGAAGGGTAGGGTTAACAATCAGTCCTTTACGCTTTTTAATTGATAAACTGATTATGCATTTTCTAAAACTTACTTATACTCCAAAGTTATAATCTCTTTTCTCAAAATTCAGAACATTGCTGCTGTAACTCAAATTTATATATTGTTTTATCATTGCAAAAATGATTCACCAGCCAGAATATGCCAGTGATGACCAACCTTCATCTCTGTGTATAATCCCCAGCCACTTATGTTCAAATATATTGGACATTTCTTCCTGGATATCCCAAAGTACCTCAAATTAGCAATGAATTTACCACTTCTTTTTAACTTTCTTTGCCTCTGCTCAAATCAGTTTCTTTTCTGGGCTGGTATGTGTGTGTGTGTGTGTGAGAGAGAGAGAGAGAGAGAGAGAGAGAGAGAGAGAGAGAGAGAGAGAAAGAGAGAGAGAGAGAGAGAAAGAGATACAGACTGACAGAGAGAAACAGACAGATAGAGACAGAGACAGAGATGCAGAGACAAAAAGAAAGACAGACAAAGAGAGAAATGCCCCAATCCCCACAGTCATCCACGTCAGAACTCTGGAATCATGGCAGACTGTACCTTCTCCCTTTTTCTCTCCTAATTATAAGTCACTGAGATGGGTCTATTCTACTCCCTAAACACACAAGTCTAATCTCCAGCACACACATGACTGCTTACTCTCATCGTTTTGGTTTAGGCCATCATCATATTTGACTGTTACACTGGAAATAATCAGATTCCCTGCAACAATTCTCTTGCTCCTTAAAAATGCTCCAATTCTCTACCTGAGTGATCCTGTTAGAATGCAAACCTGGCTATGCCTCCCTCCTGCTTAAAATCTTCCCTTAATAAGAACAGATTCTGAATGTATTATCATGGCATAAAAAGCTGTTTTTTATCTGGCCACCTGTTTACCACTCCAGCCCAAGATATGTTGTTGAATGAATATTTTAGCTTAGATATATCAAACTATTTTTAGTTTCTAAATTCTTCTATGTTCTCTCATGCCTCTAAGAGTTTGAATGTGCTATTTATTGTCTCTACTTGAAAGATGCTTTCCTTTCTCCTCTTTACCTGTTTTACTCTCTTTGTTTCTATAGGCAACTGAAGCATTACCTTTTCCATTATTCCTTTCTTAGCCAACTCCAAATTACATGCTTACTTGCCTGTTTCTCCCATTAGATTGTCAGTTATTTCAACATAGCTATAATTTCTTATATGTAAACTTCTAATGTTTAATAGAAACGTAGATGCCTGGCAAACAATGGATAATCAATGATATATATGTATATAAAGTAAATAAATGAATAAAATATAATATCATTGATATTTCAATTTATTTTTCTATATCATCCTTTATTACTATTCCATCCACCTGCACTTAAACAATGGTTTTATTTGTAGTTAAAATAAAAATACACTAAATATCAATAGAATTTTCTATCCTATAAATACTTTTGCTATTAATATAGCCAATAGTAATCTCAATTTCTTGGGTTAGGGAAACACAGAGCAAAATGCAACACAAGGTAGGGAGGGAAAAGAAACAGAAGGACATGAGCATTAATTATGCTCCTTAAACGATTAAACAGCTATAGCTTTCAGATGAGACTGTCATTCTCCAGAAAGACTCAGCAGAAGGCAGAACAGCTATTATAAATACCTGATGTGGGAAGGAACTGAGAGCCAGGAGCTGAACTAAACTAAAAGGCTAGTTTGACAAGGAACTAAAGGCTAGTTTGGCTGAATTCTGCTGAGCTCCTCACTAACATTTAAATACATTTATCAGAAGACAGAACTCAGAAGAAATTATATCCTGTTGTTAAAACGCTTATGAAAGAAAACCAGACTTCACCTTCTCCCCAAATAACGTCATTTTTTTCCTTTTTCTCTCAAACTCTAAAATATTTCAAAACATTCTTAATTTTGAATACATAAGATTTTACTAATTCTCAGTAATTATTTTCACAGTTTGTTTGTTATACACAGGCAAATGCAAGAGCTTGCCGGTTGGCAATCTCATGCCAATCAAAAATAGTTTCTGATTCTGGATCTTCTAAATCATTTCAAAATGCTTGCAAAAGACAAAACCTCATTCAAACTTGCTTAAGCAAAAAAAGAAATGTATTGGATACAGGGGCATTTCATGGAATGCAATATCAGAAAGTATATAGTCTGGATTCAGAATGAAGTAAAACAAAGAAATAGTAAATTACAAACTAGAATAACTCTTTCCATCCCTCTGTGGCCCTGTGGCATCTCATCTCTGCACTTCTGAAACCTGTACCATTCCTCCTTTTACCTCTGTATACCAGCTTTCTTTATTTCTAACTGTACAATGGCAGATCCATGTGATCTACCAATCCCAACACGCACTGTGGACTAACTAGGCTTTTATATTTTAATTCTAAATCCCTAGGGGACAAAATCTGGCCCATTTTGTGTTAGGCTTGCCAGATTGAGCAAATAAATGTGTGCCATGTAACATTTCAGACATGCTTATAAAGAAAAAATTATACATTGTTTATCTGAAATTCAAATTTAACTAAGTGTCCTGTATTCTACCTGGCAATCCTATGTCAAGTAATCTCTACTGGTCCAATCAGCTGTTGTAGGCATGGGGACAGGCCAAGTGGAATAAAGGATGGACTTGCACGTCAGCTAGATAATTGAGTGATAAAAAAATACTCTCAGGGATTTCCCTGGCTGTCCACTGTTAAGACTCCATGCTTCCAACGAAGGGGGCGCAGGTTCAATCGCTGGTCAGGGAACTAAGATCCCACATGTGCACGATGGGGACTAAAAAATTAAAAAAAAAAACTCTCAGGAAGGAAGTTGTGATCTTAATATGTACATGAAGAAATCTACTGCATGTAGGATAGAATAAATGAGAGAGAACAGTTTGGTTTTTATGCAGGAGGCAGGAGCCAGAAATTATTACTGTTCAGACAATCAGTAAAAGATGTGCCAGTTGACTAGGACAGAATAAAATAGTTCCAACCAAGTAAAATTTTAAAATAATATATATATTTTAATAATTCATCAGATGGATTGAAAGGAAATGCAATCAGTCTGGTAGGTTTAGAATTCCTTGCATTAACATTACTTGAGTGCCTATGTATAAGCATTTTAAAAGTACATATATTTTTCACTTGGAAAAAACTCCTGAGAGGTTACATTATCATTACATTTTTGCAATTGAGGATATTGAAGCTCAAAGAGGCTAATTACCTACATAAGACAACCTAGCTAGAAAGCAACAGAAGCAGAATTTGAAGTCAGGGCTGCCTAAATTCAGAGACTTTGCCCTGTACAGTGTTGCTTCTGAATGTTGTTCCTTCATACCCTTAACATCAGCATTATTCCAAGCTGTCACTAAGGATCACTATAGCTCCTCCGTTGGGATCTTAAATCAGCAGCCGCATTTTATATGATGAAAAGCCTAGGGACTACTTCCATATGGAGCACAATTAAGAGTGCTTGGCTTCTGCCCAATATTTTACCCAGAATTTTTTTCCAATATCCCCATCTGTTTTCTAATCCTAAATGAGTATAACACTGGTTGAGGTACCTTCTATGCTGTTGAGAATAACAACTGATGCATAACCTATGCATATTCATGAGTGGAATTATAGCAATGCATGAATGCTCTACATTTGTGCCTTATAGCCAACACCTACTTCCTCTCTTTTTGTTGTTTTTGTATAAAATAAAGGAAGGGGTTAGTAAGCTTAGTCACTAATCAAAGATAATTACACCATTGCCGTTCCCAACATTCATCTGGGCCTCTGTAAGTCAAGCAGGAGTAAACATTTAAGGTACTGTTTTAAGACAGGCCCTATGAAAAACATAACAGGAGTGCTGCTGGAATCTTTATGTAAAAGCACCCTTCTTGGTCATTTCTCCCTCAAAGTCTCTTTTCAGCAGCCCACTCCATCACCACTTCTATGGCATCTTCTTTCCTCTCACCATTTCTTCATGCAGATTCAAGCTCTTCCTTTTTTAATCGATTTCTCTTTTAGCTGTGAGAGAAATCCCTCCACCAGTTTCAGAGAAACTTCTGACTTCCTTAATTCTAGGCACCAATAAATTTACGTTCGGACCCTGGAGGCTTAACTTCTACATGGAACAAGTTTACCAAAACAGCCAAACAAAGATGGGTCTCTCTGCAAGGAATTCTCATACCTGTTTCAAAGGGAGTGGAATTTTCTCCCAATAGAGCCTTCAGAGGGAATGCATTCCTCCTGGCACCTTAATTTCAGACTCCTGGCCTCCAGAATTGTAAGAGAAAACATTTCTCTTGTTTTAAGTCACCAAGTTTGTGATTATTTGTTGTAGCAGCCCTAGGAAACTAATTCACATACAGAAGGACAACAGTTAATATAATATTCAGGCTTTTCTCTTCCCCCTCGTTTATTCATCCCTTGGGGAAGAGAGTGAAGTCTGAATGTATATTTAGGAGTAGCATCTAGGCATGCATGGCATTACCTCTTCCTTCTCCCTTTTTCTTTGGGAGCCAGTTGTTACCAGGAACACTGTCTTTTGATCTGCTCTTCCATGTTCTAAGTTACAGAGTGGAGATGGGCATGTTACATCATTTTCCAGCATAGCCTATGAATGGGCATGTAAATATGCTTATTTATTAAGTCTAGTAATAGGAAGCCAATTGTTGTCACACGCACAGACACCTAAGCCACAATCTCCTACCTTAGTATGATTAGTAATAAAGATATTTTTTCTACACCTGTTGATTCAGACTTATTTGTCACTTCAGACTTCATTTCCACTTTAGTCAATTCTAGAATCTCTTGGAATTTATTTCTCTCCTTGACTAACTCAAACTTTTCTACAGCTCCATCTTGAGCTCCACCTCACATGAAATGACTGAGAAGAAAAGAGGATATAGATTTGTTCAATCAGAAGACTATTTTATAGACTCACATGACACCAAAGGAATACGTATGATTTCTGACTTCTTAGTAGCAATAATGGAAATCTAAAGACGATAAAGCCACATATTAAAAATTTAGGCAGAAAATTATTTCCAACCTAGAACCCAAAACCCCAGCCCAAATACCCATCAAGTGTGAGGGTGGAAAAGTCATCTTTCTAGCAGGAGAATGGAGTAGCCAAGGAGTTTATTCCTGGTTGAATGACTACGTTATCCAACAGATGTGATTATAAGGTGATCTAATCCAACAGGAATTGTTGATTGAAAGATTTTTACAGAATTATTGGAAGGTGTCAAGATATTTGGCAACAGGTATAAGAACATTAAAAGGTATTAACTCCAGGAAATAATCAAAATATGCTCAAGAAAGGAAAATTGGTTCACCAGTAAAAAATATTTATAAGAATTAAAACATTGAATATTGACTTAACTAAAAATGATGATACAATTATGTTGGATGAATGAGGAAGAGGAATGAAAGAAGAAAGGTAAAAGTATTTTTACCCTTTTATACCATAATACTGTGCCAATCAATGTATGTGATAATTCAAAAGATGAATGTATGTGTGTGTGCGCGTGTGCGTTCACAATTTTAAAAGTAAATAAGAGAAGAGGCAGTCCAAAGAAATAATTGGGAGGAGATTTCCAAAGGCAGGAGTAGGGGAGTGATGAGAACAGCTATATTTGTTATAAGCTTCTGTGTATTATTTCTAAACCATCTGCATGTATTACTTCAAGAACAATAAAAGTTGATTTAAAATGGAAAAAATAAAAGTCCATGAAATTCATCTTATAAACTTGATTTATATTCATGAAATAAACCTACTAGCTATACAGTGAAAACAAAATAAACCTCACCCTGCAGTTATACATTGGTAAGCATTTGTGTACAATTTGGTGATGAGAAACAAATAGGCATGAAATAAAAATTGGAGCCTTGGGCTTCAATATAGGAGTGAATATTAAATACATATATAAATAAAAATATAAGGAAAAATAAAACTGAACTGAAATACTAGGCAACCACAAAATAAAGATGGAAGATTGGAAATAAAGCCATGGGAGCTTATATTTTCTGGGCAGGAGGAAAAAAACGATGAATGTTACATTCTTTAAATATAATATGGTGAATTTATATATGTATATGGCAGACAGAAAACTTATTAGACTTATGTGTATTTTAAGAGCCTTTTGTATGTAAGGAACTATTACTGTTGCTGGGAACCAAACAAACAAAAATCCCTGCCCTCAGGAACATCACAATCCACACAAGTATTGTTCAAGTACATGTGAAACATTTGCAAAATTTACCACACATCAGAGCCTAATGTTGAGTCTAAAAAGAGGTCTCAAGAAATACAAAAAAATCAATATATTAATGAGTTACCATGACAAAAACGTTATTTAAGTAAAATTAATTTAAAAAGAGTCAGAAAAATGTCATTATGTTTGAAAATAAAAATAGTCACATCACTTCAAAGTAATTCATAATTCTCAAAACATAATAGAAATTATAAAAAATTTAGATAATTAAAACAATGAGGGGCTCTTTGGTGGGGCTAATGGCAGACTCTGGGAGGGCTCACACCAAGGAATACTTCTCAGAACTTCTGCTGCCAGTCTCCTTGTCCTCACGGTGAGACGTAGCAACCCATCACCTCTGCAGGAGATCCTCCAACACTAGCAGTCATTGTTTATAAAAGAACAATAGAAGACAGCAGAAGCAAGAAGAACGACAATCATGCAGCCTTTGGAACAAAGACCACATTCACAGAAAGATAGACAAGATGAAAAGGCAAAGAGCTATGTACCAGATGAAGGAACAAGATAAAACCCCAGAAAAAACAACTAAATGAACTGGAGATAGGCAACTTTCCAGAAAAAGAATTCAGAATAATGATAGTGAAGATGATCCAGGACCTTGGAAAAAGAATGGAGGCAAAGATCGAGAAGATGCAAGAAATGTTTAACAAAGATCTAGAAGAATTAAAGAACAAACAAACAGAGATGAACAATACAATAACTGAAATGAAAAATACACTAGAAGGAATCAATAGCAGAATAACTGAAGCAGAGGAACAGATAACTGACCTGGAAGACAGAATGGTGGAATTCACTGCCGTGGAAGAGAATAAAGAAAAAAGAATGAAAAGAAATGAAGACCGCCTAAGAGACATCTGGGACAACATTTAACAGAAAAACATTTGCATTATAGGGATCACAGAAGGAGAAGAGAGACAGAAAGGACCAAAGAAAATATTTGAAGAGATTATAGTTGAAAATTTCCCTAATATGGTAAAGGAAAGAGCCACCCAAGTCCAGGAAGCACAGAAAGCCCCATATAGGATAAGCCCAAGGAGAAACACACCGGGATACATAGTAATCAAATTGGCAAAAATTAAAGACAAAGAAAAATTATTGAAGGCAGCAAGGGAAAAATGACAAATAACATACAAGGGAACTCCCATAAGCTTAACAGCTGATTTCTCAGCAGAAACTCTACAAGCCAGAAAGGAGTGGCATGATATACTTAAAGTGATGAAAGGGAAGAACCTACAACCAAGATTATTCTACCCGGCAAGGATCTCATTCAGATTCGATGGAGAAATCAAACACTTTACAGAGAAGCAAAAGCTAAGGGAATTCAGCACCACCAAACCAGCTCTACAACAAATGCTGAAGGAACTTCTCTAAGTGGGAAACACAGGAGAAGAAAAGGATCTACAAAAACAAACACAAAACAATTAAGAAAATGGTCATAGGAACATACATATCGATAATTACCTTAACCATGAATGGATTAAATGCTCCAACCAAAAGACACAGGCTTGCTGAATGGATACAAAAACAAGACCCATACATATGCTGTCTACAGGAGACCCACTTCAGACCTAGGGACATATACAGACTGAAAGTGAGGGTATGGAAAAAGATATTCCATGCAAATGGAAATCAAAAGAAAGGTAGAGTAGCAATACTCATACCAGATAAAATAGGCTTTAAAATAAAGAATGTTACAAGACACAAGGAAGGACACTACATAATAATGCAGGGATCAATCAAAGAAGAAGATATAACAATTATAAATATATATGCACCCAACATAGGAGCACCTCAATAAATAAGGCAACTGCTAACAGCTATAAAAGAGGAAATCGACAGTAACACAATAATAGTGGGGGACTTTAACACCTCACTTACACCAATGGACAGAGCATCCAAACAGAAAATTAATAAGGAAACACAAGCTTTAAATGACACAATAGACCAGATAGATTTATTTGATATATATAAGACATTCCATCCTAAAACAGCAGATTACACTTTCTTCTCAAGTGCGCATGGAACATTCTCCAGGATAGATCACATCTGGAGTCACAAATCAAGCCTCAGTAAATTTAAGAAAATTGAAATCATATCGAGCATCTTTTCTGACTACAACGTTATGAGATTAGAAATCAACTGCAGGGGAAAAATGTAAAAAACACAAACACATGGAGGCTAAACAGTACATTACTAATAATCATGAGATCACTGAAGAAATCAAAGAGGAAATCAAAAAGTTCCTAGAGACAAATGACAGCAAATACACGACGATCCAAAACCTATGAGATGGAGCAAAAGCAGTTCTAACAGGGAAGTTTATAGCTATACAAGCCTACCTCAAGAAACAAGAAAAATCTCAAATAAACAATCTAATGTTACACCTAAAGGAACTAGAGAAAGAAGAACAAACAAAACCCAAAGTTTGTAGAAGGAAAGAAATCATCAAGATCAGAGCAGAAATAAATGAAATAGAAACAAAGAAAACAATAGCAAAGATCTATAAAACTAAAAGCTGGTTCTTTGAGAAGATAAACAAAATTGATAAACCATTAGCCAGACTCATCAAGACAATGAGGGAGAGGACCGAAACCAATAAAATTAGAAATGAGAAAGCAGTTACAACAGATACCTCAGAAATACAAAGCATCCTAAGAGACTAACTACTACAAGCAACTCTATGCCAATGAAATGGACAATCTGGAAGAAAGGGACAAATTCTTAGAAAGGTAAAACCTTCCAAGACTGAACCAGGAAGAAATAATAAATATGAACACACCAATCACAAGTAATGAAATAGAAACTGTGATGAAAAATCTTCCAACAAACAAAAATCCAGGACCAGATGGCTTTACAGGTAAATTCTATGAAACATTCAGAGAGGAGCTAACACCCATCCTTCTCAAACTCTTGCAAAAAACTGCAGAGGAAGGAAAACTCCCAAAATCACTCTATGAGGCCACCATCACCCTGATACCAAAACCAGACAAAGATACTATAAAAAAAGAAAATTACAGACTAACATCACTGATGAATATAGATGCAAATATCCTCAACAAAATACTAGCAAACAGAATCCAACAACACATTAAAAGGATCATATACCATGATCAAGTGGGATTTATCCCACAGATGCAAGGATTCTTCAATATACACAAATCAATGACCCAGCAATCCCACTACTGGTCATATACCCAGAGAAAACCATAATTCAAAAATACACATGAACCTCAATTCTCATTGCAGCACTATTTAAAATAGCCAGGTTATGGAAGCAACCTAAATGCCCATTGACAGATGAATGGATAAAGAAGATGTGATACGTATATACAATGGAATATTACTCAGCCATTAAAAGGAAAGAAATTGGGTCATTTGTAGAGACGTGGATGCATCTAGAGACTGTCATACAGAGTGAAGTAAGTCAGAAAGAGAAATACAAATATCATATATTAACGCATATATGTGGAACCTAGAAAATGGTACAGATGAACTGGCTTGCAGAGCAGAAACTGAGACACAGAAGTAGAGAAAAAATGTATGGACACCAAGGGGGGAAAGCGGCAGGCGGTGAGGGGGGTGATAAATTGGGAGATTGGGATTGACAAGTATACAGTAATATGTATAAAATGGATGACTAATGCGAAAAATAAATAAATAAAAATAAACATTAAAAAAATGCATGATATTTAAAAACTTTGGTATGTAAGCAAAGCCATCTTTACAGGAAAAATACATAGCCCTAAATTCATATTTAAAAAATAAAGTTGTTAAGCTATAAAATTTAAAAAGAACAGCACACTCAATTCAAAGAAGGAGCAGGAGGTAAATAATAAATTTAAAAGTAAAATTTCACAAAACAGAAAACAAAGAAGCTCTGTAGATGAAGGTGATACAGTCAAATATCATATAAGTTCTTTGGAAAAATACTGATGAAGTTGGCAAAATCAATTCAAATATAATGAATGAATGTATAAATTAATAATATTAGGAATGTAATTTCATACATGGTTGAGGTTTTTTCAATCTTTCAAAGAATAATATGTACAACTTAATGCAAAAAATTATAATTGTGATACAGTGGTTATTTCTTAGAAAAATATGAATTACGAAAATGGACTTATGATGAATGAAAAACTAAATGAATCAGAAACTCCAGACTGGTTCAACTTTAGCTAGCTCTACAGTCAAAGATCACAGTATATTTTTATCCAGTCTTTATTTGCATTCAACTTCATATTTAGGAAAGTAGCTATTTATATTTAAAAACCTGGATCAAAGATCTTCTCTCCAGGGAGACTCCCCTAATTGCAGGGGATGGGGTTATTTTTATAATGAAGGCTGGTGCCAACAAATACAAGCAGTTTGACTTTACGCAAGTTACTTACTTTTGTTAAATTGACTTACTTTCAGTAGCTCGTTTCATAAAATTGTACAGATTATATGAGATTAACTTAAGTAAAGCATTTAGCCCTGATTCACAGTTGAAGTGCATCAATTCATAACTATTATTATTGTATCTGATGGGGGATTAATTGGTGTCTATTAATATTCCCTCCTCTGTGCTCTCATTGCACAATGTCCATTTTGCATTTAATATGGTTAATTACATTTAATTTCTTTCTATGTCTGCCTTTCCCACTATATTAGGAGTTCCAAGGCAAGGCAGAGACTTACTCATTTTTAATTCCTTGAGTGGAATGGACATTCAGTAATTGTTAAATTGATTACTAAATGAATAAAATAAACAATCAGTCAATCATTCCATCCATCAGTGTATATATCTACTGGGTATGAAATCCTGCATCATTTGGCCTTGCTTTATTGATTAATAAAAACATGAGTATACTAATATTTGTGAGGTTTTAAGTGAAAACCTATTTGATGAATACTCCTAGTTCTTGTAAAATCAGTCTTTCATATTTAAGCCAAATTTAAATTTGAATGATCTATTTGAGAGAATACATATATGTATACACATATATATATTTATATAGTTTAACATATATGTAAGTACATTTATAACTTTATATATAACTATACATACAAATATGTTTTGTATAAACAAATATAAATATAAAATATATAACATATGAACATGAAATCAGTTTTGTATAAACAAATATATATAAATGAGCATATTTATATGCTGTATATGTAAAAACTAGGTAACATGTAAATATATATATATTTGGAGAATAGATAGATAGATACATTATTTTTATATCCTGCCTACATCAGAAGATTTGAAGTGATGAATAAGAAAATGCAGACATTGACCAGTACCACTAAAAAGAATTATATAGTGATGAAGTCAGGATTCTAGTTGTTTCTGAAACATAGACTGACTTGAGTTTTACTAAAAATTTACCTTTGAGCTTCCTGGTAACCCAGACAAAAGGATAATATATTTCTTTGTGTCTGACAGTAAGAAGTCCCTATGTTTGGCTGGCTGTAAACAGAGTCATAGCGTTAAAATCAAAGAGTATATTTATGAATCTTAGGGTAAGATATATTAAATACTAAGTTAAAAATTGTCTTCAGTAGCCAAGATACCAAAGGAGACCAGAGAATGATTTTAAAAGAGTTTTTTTGCTTTAAGTTATAGAAACTATTCCATTGAAAAACTAGTCAAGAAGTCCAGCTTTAGTGACAAGACTAAAACAATGCAAAATTTAGCACATTCATTTGTAATAAATAAACTTGTAAAATGTTTGAAATCTTTGTAGAATAATTTGATAATCTTTCCACACTTTTTTTTAACAATTGTAACCCAGGTTTTCTAGCTCATGATGGCAGACTGGCTCAGAATCTCCCTGTAAATGATATCATCATTGAAATCCTGGTTTCTCTAACATTTAAGATTCAAGCAGTTTTGTAAGAAGCTCAGTACATCCTAGTCACCCAGTTTGATGTGGTTAGAAGGATTTTACTGTGCTGTTTGAACGTGTTGCCTTTTTCTTTCTGCAAATTATGCTAATATTTTTGGCAGTTCTTACAGCTTCACTAAACAACCCAAATAAAGGAGTTTCCAAGGAGTGAGTGACCAAGACTTAATTTGGTCTTGGTCATACTGTCTCATGCTTGCTAAGGTTGTACTTCCTAGAGGCCAATGAGATGGAAGCAGAGTAGCACCAGAACTCCAAGGTGCTCAAAGTCATAATCACTAAAGTCTGTTATATATTTATATTATATATTATTAATTATATTTACAATAGTAGGTGCTGTTGATGCCCACCTACATCTCCTTTCCTACTCCAGTGCACCCAACCTCCAGCAGTTAATGACTCACAGCTGTGCTTAAGGCCAACAGGAACTGCCTCATATAGAAATAGCCCAGAGGTTAAGCTGTCCCATGGGAGTGGCATTTAGTAATTGAATGATTCATGTGAGGGTAAAAAGCTCAACCCCTTAACCTCAGTGTGGGATCTACCTCTGCGGTACTGTTCATGCTCCAGTTTTCTCTGATGGGGGCTGACAGAAGCTAAATTTCAGTACAGCCCCCATTTTGCTCATCTTCTCTCACCTTGACTTTCTTAAAAGTTTTCTCCTAAAAGCACCTGCTTGCACAAAAGAATCACTGGCAACAGAATGCCTATCTCAGGCTCTTCTAGGAAATATAACCTAAGATGTACCTTGTGTGAATTAGTCTGTGGGCAGTCTGATTTGACTGCGTCCAGTCTGGCCACCAAAGAGATTTTTTAGAATTCATGTTTTAATGCCTCCTCTTTCTGAACCATATAGCACTAATGATTACCATTAATTTCATTGTATTCCCCTTTTTCCTATAGCATATCAGAAGGGCAACATTGGTAGTATACAGGTAGATGTTTAACTATCTGAGGGTTGCTTTAAGTATTCCAATCACTCTGGCCCTACCAAGGGACTACTGGGCCTCTTAGCCTGGTGTTACCCTAGTATGTTCAAGAGACTGTACACTGAGGAACAGAAACTTGATGCTCTCGGTATTTTTTTTTGAATTTTAATAATGAATTTAAAAATCTAAACTAACTGACCACATACCAGACCACCAAAAAACTAAATTCCCCAAAGAAACAACTGTATAAGTCTCTTTTCCAGAATATAATAAAACACAAACTGATAGCTATCAAAAACTTAATTAAAACCACCCAGTCATTTGGAATAAAAATGTAATCTCCTAAGTAAAGAAGGAATCAAATGGAAAAGCAAAAATTACCATTATAGACAAAGTAGAAAATAATTAAAATTTAGAACTCTACTTCTTAGAACTTATTATATACATTTGAAGCTTTACTCAGAGTAAAATTCATAACCTTAAAAATGATTTTATTATTATTACAAGCCCTGACTTTTAGTTTTTTTATTAAAAAAAATTTTTTTAATGTCATTATAGGAGTGTAATTGCTTTACAGTAGTGTGTTAGCTTCTGCTTTATAACTAAGTGAACCAGCTATACATATACATATATCTCCATATCTCCTCCCTCTTGCGTCTCCCTCCCACCCTCCCTATCCCACCCCTCTAGGTGGTCACAAAGCACCGAGCTGATCTCCCTGTGCTATGCGGCTGCTTCCCACTAGAGCAAAAGCTTTGAAGTTTCATTAGGTCCCATTTGTTTATTTTTGTTTTTATTACCATTTCTCTAGGAGGTGGGTCAAAAAGGATCTTGCTGTGATTTATGTCATACAGTGTTCCGCCTGTGTTTTCCTCTAAGAGTTTGATAGTGTCTGGCCTTACATTTAGGTCTTTAATCCATTTTGAGTTTATTTTTGTGAATGGTGTTACGGAGTGTTCTAATTTCATTCTTTTAAATATGGCTGTTCAGTTTTCCCAGCACCAATTATTGAAGAGGCTGTCTTTTCTCCATTGTATATTATTGCCTCCTTTGTCAAAAATAAGATGACCATATGTACGAGAGTTTATCTCTGGACTTTCTATCTTGTGTCATCAATCTCTATTTCTGTTTTTGTGCCAGTACTATTCTGTCTTGATTACTGTAGCTTTGTAGTATACTCTATAGTCTGGGAGCCTGATTATTTCCAGCTCCGTTTTCCTTTCTCAAGATTGGGGGGCTATTCGGGGTCTTTTTTGTTTCCATACAAATTGTGAAATTTTTCGTTCCAGTTCTGTAAAAAATGCCATTGGTAGTTTGGTAGGGATTGCACTGAATCTGTAGATTGCTTTGGGTAGTATAGTCATTTTTACAATGTTGATTCTTCCAATCCAAGATCATGGTATATGTCTCCATCTGTTTGTATCATCTTTAATTTCTTTCATCAGTGTCTTATAGTTTTCTGCATACAGATCTTTTGTCTCCTTAGTTAGCTTTATCCCTAGGTATTCTATTCTTTTTGTTGCAGTGGTAAATGGGAGTGTTTCCTTAATTTCTTTTTCAGATTTTTCATCATTAGTGTATAGGTATGCAAGAGATTTCTGTTCATTAATTTTGTATCCTACTACTTTACCAAATTCATTGATTAGCTCTTGTACTGTTCTGGTAGCATCTTTAGGATACTCTGTGTATAGTAACATGTCATCTGCAAACAGTGACAGCTTTACGTCTTCTTTTCTGATCTGGATTCCTTTTATTTCTTTTTCTTCTCTGATTGCTGTGGCTAAAACTTTCAATACTGTGTTGTATAATAGTGGTGAGAGTGGGCAACCTTGTCTTGTTCCTGATGTTAGTGGAAATGGTTTCAGCTTTTCACCACTGAGAACGATTTTCACCATGGGTTTGTCATATATGGCCTTTATTATATTGAGGTAAGTTCCCTGTATGCCTACTGTCTGGAGAGTTTTTATCATAAATGGGTGTTGAATTTTGTCAAAAGCTTTTTCTGCATATATTGAGATGATAATATATTTTTTTTGTTTTTTTTTTGTTTGTTTTTTTTGCAGTACGCAGGCCTCTCACTGTTGTGGCCTCTCCCGTTGTGCAGCACAGGCTCTGGACACACAGGCTCAGCGGCCATGGCTCACGGGCCCAGACACTCTGCGGCATGTGGGATCGTCCCAGACCGGGGCAGGAACCCACATCCCCTGCATCGGCAGGCAGACTCTCAACCACTGTGCCACCAGGGAAGCCCGATCATATGGTTTTTATTCTTCAAATTGTTAATATGGTGTATCACATTGATTAATTTGCATATATTGAAGAATCCTTGCATCCCTGAGATAAATCCCACTTGATCATGGTGTATGATCCTTTTAATGTGCTGTTGGATTCTGTTGGCTAGTATTATGTTGAGGATTTTGCATTTATGTTCATCAGTGACACTGGCCTGTAGTTTTCTTTCTTTGTGACATCTTTGTTGGGTTTTGGTATCAGGGTGATGGTGGTCTTGTATATGAGTTTGGGAGTTTTCCTCCCTCTGCTATATTTTGGAAGAGTTTGAGAAGGGCAGGTGTTAGCTCCTCTCTAAATATTTGACAGAATTAGCCTGTGAAGCCATCTGGTCCTGGGCTTTTGTTTGTTGGAAGATTTTTAATCACAGTCTCAATTTCAGTGTTCATGATTGGTCTGTTTATATTTTCTATCTTTTCCTGGTTCAGTCTCAGAAGGTTGTGCTTTTCTGAGAATCTCTCCATTTCTTCTAGGTTGTTCATTTATTTGCATATAGTTGCTTGTAGTAATCTCTCATGATCCTTTGTATTTCTGCAGTGTCAGTTGTTACTTCTTATTCATTTCTAATTCTATTGATTTGAGTCTTCTCCCTTTCTTTCTTGATGAATCTGGCTAATGGCTTATCAATTTTGTTTATCTTCTCCAAGAACCAGCTTTTAGCTTTATTGTTATTTGCTGTCATTTCCTTCATTTCTTTTTCATTTATTTCTGATCTGACTTTTATTATTTCTTTCCTTCTGCTAACTTGGGGTTTTTTTGTTCTTCTTTCTCTAATTGCTTTAGGTGTAAGGTTAGGTTGTTTATTCGAGATGTTTCTTGTTTCTTGAAGTAGGACTGTACTGCTATAAACTTCCGTCTTAGAACTGCTTTTGCTGCATCCCATGGGTTTTGGGTCATCATGTTTTCATTGTTGTTTGTTTCTAGGTATTTTTTGATTTCCTCTTTGATTTCTTCAGTGTTCTCTTGGTTATTAAGTAGTGTATTGTTTAGCCTCCATGTGTTTGTATTTCTTACAGAATTTTTCCTGTAATTGATATCTAGTCTCATAGCATTGTTGCCGGAAAAGATACTTGACACCATTTCAATTTTCTTAAATTTACCAAGGCTTGATTTGTGACCCAAGATATGATCTACACTGGAGAATGTTCCATGAGCACTTGAGAGAAAGTGTATTCTGTTGTTATTGGATGGAATTTCCTATAAATAGCAATTAAATCCATCTTGTTTAATGTATCATTTAATACTTGTGTTTCCTTAATTATTTTCATTTTGGATGATCTGTCCATTGGTGAAAGTGGGGTGTGAAATCCCCTACTATGATTGTGTTACTGTCGATTTCCCCTTTTATGGTTGTTAGCATTTGCCTTATGTATTGAGGTGCTCTTATGTTGGTTGTATAAATATTTATAATTATTATATGTTCTTCTTGGATCGATCCCTTGATCATTATGTAGTGTCCTTCTTTGCCTCTTGTAAGTCTTTATTTTAAAGTCTATTTTGTCTGATATGAGAATTGCTACTCCAGCTTTCTTTTGATTTCCATTTGCACAGAATATCGTTTTCCATCCCCTCACTTTCAGTCTGTATTTGTCTCTTGGTCTGAAGTGGTTCTTTTGTAGACAACATATATATGGGTTTTATTTTTGTATCCATTCAGCCAGTCTATGTCTTTTGATTGGAGCATTTAATCCATTTACATTTAAGGTAATTATCGATATGTATGTTCCTATTCCCATTTTCTTAATTGTTTTGGGTTTCTTATTGTAGGTCTTTTCCTTCTCTTGTGTTTCCTGCCTGGAGAAGTTCATTTAGTATTTATTGTAAAGCTGGTTTGGCAAGCTGAATTCCTTACCTTTTGCTTGTCTAAAGGTTTTTATTTCTCCATCAAATTCGAATGAGATCTTTGCTGGGTAGGGTAATGTTGGTTGCAGGTTTTTCCCTTTCATCACTTTCAATATGTCCTGCCACTCCCTTCTGGCTTGCAGAGTTTCTGTTGAAAGATCAGCTGTTAAACTTATGGGAATTCCTTTGTATGTTATTTGTTGTTTTTCCCTTGCTGCTTTAATACTTTTTCTTTGTATTTAATTTTTGATAGTTTGAGTAATATGTGTCTTGGCAATGTTTCTTCTTGGATTTATCCTGTATGGGACTCTCTGCACTTTCTGGACTTGATTAACTATTTCCTTTCCCATATTTGGGAAGTTTTCAACTATAATCTCTTCCAATATTTTCTCAGTCTCTTTTTCCTTCTCTTCTGCTTCTGTGGCCCCAATAATTTGAATGTTGTTGTGCTTAATGTTGTCCCAGATGTCTCTGATACTCTTCTCAATTCTTTTCCTTCTTTTTTCTTTATTCTGCTCTGCAGTAGTTATTTCCACTATTTAATCTTACAGGTCACTTATCCGTTCTTCTGTCTCAGTTATTCTGCTATTGATTCCTCTAGAGAATTTTTAATTTCATTTATTGTGTTGTTCATCATTGTTTGTTTGCTCTTTAGTTTTTCTAGGTCCTTGTTAAACATTTCTTGTATTTCCTCCATTTTATTTTCAACATTTTGGATCATCTTTACTACCATTACTCTGAATTCTTTTTCATGTAGACTGCCTATTTCCTCCTCATTTGTTTGGTCTGTTGGTTTTTACCTTGCTCCTTCATTTGCTGTGTGTTTCTGTCTTCCCAACTTTCTTAACTTCCAGTGTCTGGGGTCTGCTTTTCACAGGTTGCAGGTTCATAGTTCCCGTTGTTTTTGGTGTCTGCCCCCAGTGGCTAAGTTTTGTTCAGTGGGGTGTGTAGGCTCTTTGGCAGAGGGGACTAACGCCTGTGTTCTGGTGGATGAGGATGTATCTTGTCTTTCTGGTGGGCAGGACCACGTCCAGTGGTGTGTTTTGGGCTGTCTGTGACCTTATTATGATTTTAGGCAGCCTCTCTGCTAATTGGTGGGGTTGTATTCCTCTCTTGCTAGTTGTTTGGCATAGGGTGTCCGGCAATGTAGCTTGCTGGTTGTTGAGTGGAGCTGGGTCTTACCGTTGAGATGGAGATCTCTGGGAGAGCTTTCACTGTTTAATAATATGTGGAGCCAGGAGGTCTCTGGTGGACCAATGTCCTGAACTTGGCTCTTCCACCTCAGAGGCACAGGCCTGACACCTGGACGGAGCACCAAGACCCTGTCAGCCACATAGCTCAGAAGAAAAGGGAGAAAAAAAGAAAGAATGAAAAAAAATAAAATAAAGTTATTAAATAAAAAATTATTAAGAATAAAAAGTTAAAAAGTAATAGAAAAAGGAAGCAAGAAACAAGAGAGCAACCAAACCAGAAAACAAATCCACCAATGATAACAAGGGCTAAAAACTATACTATGAAAAAAACAAACAAACAAATGAAACAAAATGGATAGACAGAACCCTATTACAAATGGTGAAAGCAAAGCTATACAGACAAAGTCACACACAGAAGCATATACATACACACTCACAAAAGGAGGAAAAGGAAAAAGATATATATATCCTGCTCCTGAATGCCACCACCTCAATTTTGAGTTGATTCGTTGTCTATTCAGGTATTCCATAGATGCAGGGTACATCAAGTTGATTGTAGAGATTTAATCCACTGCTCCTGAGGCTACTAGGAGAGATTTCCCTTTCTCTTCTTTTATCGCACAGCTCCTGGGATTCAGCTTTGGATTTGGCCTCGCCTCTTTGGGTAGGTCGCCTGAGGGCATCTGTTCTTCACTCAGACAGGACAGGGTTAAAGGAGCAGCTGATTAGGGGGCTCTGGCTCACTCAGGCCGGGGGGAGGGAGGGGTACGGAATGTGGGGTGAGCCTGTGGCTGCAGAGGCTGGCGTGACATTGCACCAGCCTGAGGTGTACCGTATGTTCTCCTGGGGAAGTTGTCCCTGGATCCCGGGACCCTGGCAGTGGCAGGCTGCACAGGCTCCTGGGTGGGGAGGTGTGGATAGTGACCTGTGCTTGCACACAGGCTTCTTGGTGGCTGTAGCAGCAGCCTTAGCATTTCATGCCCATCTCTGGTGTCCGCGCTGTTAGCCCCAGCTCACACCGGTCTCTGGAACTCAGTAGGCGGTGCTCTGAATCCCCTCTCCTCGTGCCCTGAAACAATGGTCCCTTGCCTCTTAGGCAGGTCCAGACTACTTCCCAGACTCCCTCCCGGCTAGCTGTGGCACACTAGCCCCCTTCAGGCTGTGTTCATGCAGCCAACCCCAGTTCTCTCCCCGGGATCTGACCTCTGAAGCCTGAGCCTCAGCTCTCAGCCCCCACTGGTCCCAGCGGGTGAGCAGACAAGCCTCTCGGGCTGGTAAGTGCTGGTCAGCACTGATCCTCTGTGTGGGAATCTCTCCACTTTGTCCTCTGCACCTCTGTTGCTGTGCTCTCCTCTGTGGCTCTGAAGCTTCCCCCACCGTCACCCCTGTCTCTGCCAGTGAAGGGGCTTCCTAGTGTGTGGAAACCTTTCCTCCTTCACAGCTCCCTCCCAGTGGTGCAGGTCCCATCCTTATTCTTTTGTCTCTGTTGTTTCTTTTTTCTTTTGCCCTCCCCAGGTACGTGGGGAGTTTCTTGCCTTTTGGGAGGTCTGAGTTCTTCTGCCAGCATTCAGTAGGTGTTCTGTAGGAGTTGTTCCACATGTAGGTATATTTCTGATGTATTTGTGGGGAGGAAGGTGATCTCCACCTCTTACTCTTCCCCCATCTTGAAGGTCTCCCCCCTTGATATTTTTTTAATATACAAAGAGCTTATGCTTAAAAAAGGGAATTTACATTTAAAGCTGTATTTGCCTAAGCAGAACACTGTTTTTATCTTAGATTATATGTTTACTTGGAGTGAGCTGAGTGCCTCATAATTTTGATGAACTAGCCCTCCTCTCCCTGTTCATCCTTTGGTGTATGACAAAATTAATTCTCTTTGTATTAAAACTCAAATATTCTATATTGTTTATTATTTTATTCAAACAACCCAACTCAAACTGCTTTCTATTTTAGTATCTCATCTCCTGTTTACTCCAAGTTGAGTCAGGTAACACCCTCTGGAGAGGACAGCCCACATCCAGGACCAACCTGAGCATCTTTTCTTCCTTTTGGGGTGAGTTTCTTCCCCATTCTAAATGTTGTATGTGTAATTAAGAATAGCCCACATCCTTTGCTTATTTGACCCTCTGTCATTGAAGCCAGTCATCTGCCCAGTTCTTTCTAGACACTGTTTCACACAGAGAGCACATCAAGCTTCCATGCCTGCAAAATAACTGTGTCCTCAGTTCCCCGGAAATTCTTTCTAATGGTCCTGTATTGTCAGAGCCGGCAGGCACAAAAAAACTCCCACTGAGCATTTTCTACACAAAACAACCCTCTTTTCCATTCTCAGCCTGAATCAGGTATACATCTCCTATGCCTTCAAATCCTTTACAGCTCCTGTCATTTTGGTCCTAAGGGATTTGGGTGCATAATTCTCTCCTCTTAACTGAGACTGCCTTATGACAGGAAACATATCTTAGTCATATTTATATTCTCAACACCTAGCAGAGTTGGTCCTCAGCAGATGATTCATGTATAAATGGATGGACATTTGAATGAATGAATGCATGAATGGACTTGACCTTCTATTCACAAAGAGTTAAAAATATAATTGATGGTTGCCTCTTCCAAATCATAACCTATTTCGAAATGAGAATTTCCAAGTGAGTTGCTACTTTTTTTTTCTAGCATGAAAATCTCAGCTCTTTATGTAAAGAACCCAATAGGATTGGCAACTTATTCCCATTAAATGCACACACTCCTGGCAGGGCTGTTAGCCTTTACCCTGGTAAGTGAGGTTAGGAGGGAGAAACACTAAGTTGAGGAATGGGAAAGCAGAAGTAAATTATTGTGTAATCATCATAAATTACTGCAGCTCTGGGATTTGGAAATTAATGGTGGTGGGGGGAGCTGGGGGTTTAAACATGAACTGCATCCATTAGTGCAGCGCAGGCTTTTTATTGCCTTTTCCACCCATCTTCTGAGAATGCCTATTATTCGGGGACATCATAATTAGATTCCACTGAAAATGATGAGAAATAAAAAGGGGTTTCAGAAATTGGAGCAGCATCCTCTGCATTTGACTGTTTATATTATTTTTCTATGGGTGCTGCTTTTTCAGTATTATTTACATAATTTTTACTGTGACATCAGATTCTGTTGCATTTGGGCTCTTGATGTAAGTCAAAAGGGTTGGTGAAGCAGTCTATTACTCTTGACATTTCAGACCAATAATAAATTTGCTGGAAAAAAAGATATGCTTTGTTGTTGACAAATTGAAATATGATGTAAGTGGTTTCTGCTGAAATCAAGGTAAAAGCCCAAAAGAGGAGCTTCTAATAGTCGCAATGTTTCTGAAGACAGATTTGAAAGTCAACTGGGAGCTGGGAAAATGGAGCTCTCCATTCTTATCACACAGTCAACATTTTTTGTCCCACCTTTATTGTTCACTTCTTGTATTTTTAAATTTATGAACATGTCTGTCCTATCCACTAACTTGTTAGCTCCTTGAAGGGCAGAAGTCAAGCCTATTTCACACGTATATACATCTTGGACGTCTTGGTTTATTAGCTGTATAAGAGGTGCATCATGTTCTAATTTAAAATGTACAACGTACATATAAATGCTCAGTTATTGTACCTTTGCACCTATTCAGGCCTTTAAACATGAAGCTCAATATAGCACATCTGCCCTTCTTTTGTCTTAAGCTTTGTATTGATTTTCTATTGCTGAATAACAAATTACCACGAACTTAGTGGCTTAAAACAACACAAAATTATTATCTCACGGTTTCTGTGGCCCAGGCATCTGTCATGGTATCAATTCATTGGATGTTTCATGAGGGCATCCTCTTTAGTAACTAATCTAGTTTTTGTGTCCATCTATCACTGACCTGAGCTCCTGAACATATTAGACCCAGGAATTTCTTTTGACTGATGCTTCATGGTCAGAAATGCAAGCCAAATTTCAATTCAATTAATAATTTTAAAAATAGATAAAAAGAACAATAATTTACATTTTTGAGCAATTATTTTCTTCCAGATTCTGTGCAAGCATTTTATATACAATATGCCTTTTGCAAGATGAGGAAACTAGGAAGAAAGAAGTTTCATTATTTGTCTACGTCAAACAGCTAGAAGTTATTAGAGTCCACATTTAAGTCTGAGGCTCTCTGAAACCGAACTTCTACTCTAGTGTCATTCTTTATCTCTTGTGATTTTTCCGTCTTGCTGAATATCAAAAGACCTATTCCGTCCTTTTGCATAGTCATTCCTCAGACTTTCAGGTATGCAATCAGATTAACTCCTGGTTAACTTGATAAATTAAAGTTGGATGCACTGAGTTATACTCACCAGACTTTTCAGTCATGAATAGTATTAGTTATTTGGTAAGCTTAAAATATTTAAACTTGTCATTAATATTTTATGCATAAGTAAATTGAAATACTTAGAACCTGAAATTAGCTAATAAATTGTTTTTAATTTGACATTGAAAATGTATAGCATTTATTTTTTCTTTTTATATGATAAAGTAGATACATGAAGATGATTATTACATATATATGTGTGTATACACATATATAATCACCATCACCATCATCACTAGCAAATATAAGTTCTACCCTGTGTCAGATAGGGTGCTAGCTTTTACATAAATTGTCTGATTGCAACTTTATAAAAATTTTCAAAATAAATATTAATGAAGCTCATTTTGTTGATGAAGAAACAGACCCACAAGGGTTAAATAATTTGCTGAAAGTCCTATCACTAGTACATGTTAGTGCTAGAATTTGAACATTTTCTACTTCTTTCATGTATGTCATCTTCACAAATAACATACCTTAGTGATCTGGTGGGCAGGGCCCATGCTTTTCAATTTTTCCATATTTTCCCCAGTGCTTAGCCTGGTTTGTAAATCTTAGGTGACCAAGAAATATTTTCTGATTGAAGCTAAGAAACTGAAACTTTATAGAAATTAATCCTGAAGAGAAAGAAAATTAGAGGAGACTACAGAATGTTCATATCATTTATTTACACAAAGTGTGCCTTGAAAAAATTCGGAGAATTCATCCCTGCAGAGATCATAAACATTATATTGGCAATATCAACTACTGGTGTTGTCTTGAGGAATGAAAATTAAAATTTGCATTTGGAAAACTCTTTAAAATGTTGACATATTTTCACAACTGTCTTCAATCAAGGAATGGTTTTCAATAATAAAGTTATAGGTGCACCTCCCTACAATATTATGCTAATGAACAGGAAGGACTGATCACCTTAAACTGAAAAACTTTAATACAAATACACTAGTTCAGATCCAAGTGAGTTGCTACTTTTTTTTTCTAGCATGAAAATCTCAGCTCTTTATGTAAAGAACCCAATAGGATTGGCAACTTATTCCCATTAAATGCACACACTCCTGGCAGGGCTGTTAGCCTTTACCCTGGTAAGTGAGGTTAGGAGGGAGAAACACTAAGTTGAGGAATGGGAAAGCAGAAGTAAATTATTGTGTAATCATCATAAATTACTGCAGCTCTGGGATTTGGAAATTAATGGTGGTGGGGGGAGCTGGGGGTTTAAACATGAACTGCATCCATTAGTGCAGCGCAGGCTTTTTATTGCCTTTTCCACCCATCTTCTGAGAATGCCTATTATTCGGGGACATCATAATTAGATTCCACTGAAAATGATGAGAAATAAAAAGGGGTTTCAGAAATTGGAGCAGCATCCTCTGCATTTGACTGTTTATATTATTTTTCTATGGGTGCTGCTTTTTCAGTATTATTTACATAATTTTTACTGTGACATCAGATTCTGTTGCATTTGGGCTCTTGATGTAAGTCAAAAGGGTTGGTGAAGCAGTCTATTACTCTTGACATTTCAGACCAATATTAAATTTGCTGGAGAAAATCTAAAACATTGGAAAAAAGATACGCTTTGTTGTTCACAAATTGAAATATGATGTAAGTGGTTTCTGCTGAAATCAAGGTAAAAGCCCAAAAGAGGAGCTTCTAATAGTCGCAATGTTTCTGAAGACAGATTTGAAAGTCAACTGGGAGCTGGGAAAATGGAGCTCTCCATTCTTATCACACAGTCAACATTTTTTGTCCCACCTTTATTGTTCACTTCTTGTATTTTTAAATTTATGAACATGTCTGTCCTATCCACTAACTTGTTAGCTCCTTGAAGGGCAGAAGTCAAGCCTATTTCACACGTATATACATCTTGGACGTCTTGGTTTATTAGCTGTATAAGAGGTGCATCATGTTCTAATTTAAAATGTACAACGTACATATAAATGCTCAGTTATTGTACCTTTGCACCTATTCAGGCCTTTAAACATGAAGCTCAATATAGCACATCTGCCCTTCTTTTGTCTTAAGCTTTGTATTGATTTTCTATTGCTGAATAACAAATTACCACGAACTTAGTGGCTTAAAACAACACAAAATTATTATCTCACGGTTTCTGTGGCCCAGGCATCTGTCATGGTATCAATTCATTGGATGTTTCATGAGGGCATCCTCTTTAGTAACTAATCTAGTTTTTGTGTCCATCTATCACTGACCTGAGCTCCTGAACATATTAGACCCAGGAATTTCTTTTGACTGATGCTTCATGGTCAGAAATGCAAGCCAAATTTCAATTCAATTAATAATTTTAAAAATAGATAAAAAGAACAATAACTTACATTTTTGAGCAATTATTTTCTTCCAGATTCTGTGCAAGCATTTTATATACAATATGCCTTTTGCAAGATGAGGAAACTAGGAAGAAAGAAGTTTCATTATTTGTCTACGTCAAACAGCTAGAAGTTATTAGAGTCCACATTTAAGTCTGAGGCTCTCTGAAACCGAACTTCTACTCTAGTGTCATTCTTTATCTCTTGTGATTTTTCCGTCTTGCTGAATATCAAAAGACCTATTCCGTCCTTTTGCATAGTCATTCCTCAGACTTTCAGGTATGCAATCAGATTAACTCCTGGTTAACTTGATAAATTAAAGTTGGATGCACTGAGTTATACTCACCAGACTTTTCAGTCATGAATAGTATTAGTTATTTGGTAAGCTTAAAATATTTAAACTTGTCATTAATATTTTATGCATAAGTAAATTGAAATACTTAGAACCTGAAATTAGCTAATAAATTGTTTTTAATTTGACATTGAAAATGTATAGCATTTATTTTTTCTTTTTATATGATAAAGTAGATACATGAAGATGATTATTACATATATATGTGTGTATACACATATATAATCACCATCACCATCATCACTAGCAAATATAAGTTCTACCCTGTGTCAGATAGGGTGCTAGCTTTTACATAAATTGTCTGATTGCAACTTTATAAAAATTTTCAAAATAAATATTAATGAAGCTCATTTTGTTGATGAAGAAACAGACCCACAAGGGTTAAATAATTTGCTGAAAGTCCTATCACTAGTACATGTTAGTGCTAGAATTTGAACATTTTCTACTTCTTTCATGTATGTCATCTTCACAAATAACATACCTTAGTGATCTGGTGGGCAGGGCCCATGCTTTTCAATTTTTCCATATTTTCCCCAGTGCTTAGCCTGGTTTGTAAATCTTAGGTGACCAAGAAATATTTTCTGATTGAAGCTAAGAAACTGAAACTTTATAGAAATTAATCCTGAAGAGAAAGAAAATTAGAGGAGACTACAGAATGTTCATATCATTTATTTACACAAAGTGTGCCTTGAAAAAATTCGGAGAATTCATCCCTGCAGAGATCATAAACATTATATTGGCAATATCAACTACTGGTGTTGTCTTGAGGAATGAAAATTAAAATTTGCATTTGGAAAACTCTTTAAAATGTTGACATATTTTCACAACTGTCTTCAATCAAGGAATGGTTTTCAATAATAAAGTTATAGGTGCACCTCCCTACAATATTATGCTAATGAACAGGAAGGACTGATCACCTTAAACTGAAAAACTTTAATACAAATACACTAGTTCAGAAAATCTCAGACAACAACAGGGTATAGTTCACCTAGTTGCTGTAACATTTTGTAAAGAATGGATTTGGAGGTCCTCCTGCTTAGCTAAGTAAGCATATTTGGGTGTGGTGAGCTGTTTCAAGCAAGTCATTTCAACTATGCAAGAGTATAAACTACTTTAGAATTACATTGTAAACAGCATTTTCAATCTTGTATTGCAATTATACCTTGAATGTATAATCAAATCAGAATATAGAAATCCCAAAGACTTCTGGCAGGAATAAAAAAGGGACCTGATTCTCTAAACAAGGGCACAATTTCCCAGCAGCTGGCTTGGCTTCCCCAGCAGCCACTCAGTTAAATTCCTGCTGCACAGGCATTTCACAGACTTCAGTTGTGAGCAACCCATTCATGGAAAAACCCTGGCACTAAATTTGTCCGCTAGTTATGCCCTCTTTTCTCTCTGTTAGAATTAACTCTTCATGCAGAGTAGTGAAGCATGGGAGGCAGCAGTGATGATGGGGCAAAAAGCATGGGTATTAGAATTGATTAGTCTGTGTTTAAGTCAGAGGTTTGGCACCTGAAGATCTCAGGCAAAATGACTAAACATCTGTGGGTTTAGCCTTCCCCTATGTACAATGGGGATAATATTACCAGCTACTTCTTAAGATTATTGTAAGTATGAAAAGATATAATATGTGGAAAGATCTTATCTCCATGCTTGGAAGCATAATTCCTCAACAAATATTAATTTTTCTTAGAGTTGACTTTCCGAATGGTGGTGTGAGGAGCTCACCAAAGAAGTGATAATAACTGGTGAAAAATATTTTTTTAAAATTAAAACCTCTGGAAATAGTCCTAAAGACATACAGAAGATGAAAAAACACTTATCCAAGTAAGATTATTAAATCAAGGTAAAAACAGTGAGAGACTACTATGCCATTGAACCACTCTCAGCTTCCACTTTTCCCTCCCCTTCCTGCAGCTCAGCATGATGGAAGCTCTACTCTGGGCAGGTTGAGTCAAGAATACTAGTCTCTTATCCCAGATCTGAGTCAAGAGATGTGATTTCTACCTAGGAAAGTGAAGCTACCAGTATATCTCAAGTCCTAGTTATGAGACCAAATAAATGTCAGCCAACTGCCCCCAAGAGGTCAGAGACACTTAAGCTGAAGGATGCTATTAAAAAACAAAATGGAGATTCTAGTGACAAGTAATTAAGAGGAGGGCTGGTAGCCCTATGAGAGCAATAAGCTAAACCATACACTAACTAGGAGTCTATCAAAGAACCAGAGAAAAAGACAGTTAAAAAGAGCTCTACAGGAGTAAGAATAAACTGAAAGACTGGCCTCAAAAACTATCCCTGCAACTGGGAGATTGGAACTGACATATACACACTACCATATATAAAATAGGTAACTAATAAAGACCTATCGTATAGCACAAGGGAACTCTACTCAATACTCTGTAATGGCCTATATGGGGAAAGAATCTAAAATAGAGTGGATATATGTCTATGTATAACTGATTCACTTTGCTGTACACCTGAAACTAACACAACATTGTAAATCAACTATACTCCAATAAAAATTAAAAACAAAACAAAACAAAAGCAACAACAACAAAAACTAACCCTGCAAAACTATCCTGTTTAATTAGACCAGACTGAGAGCAAATTATGCCCCACCATATTGCTGTAAACAGTAAAGCAACTGGCCAACAATTAGTGAGGGTTAAAAATTGGGTGTGATGCCCACAGAGGCAGCCAGTGTCAGAGAAAGATGAGGGAAAGAAATAGTAAAAGGGAATCCTCCTAAAGACTCTCATCACAGGCTCTGCCCTATGCAGAGTGGTATCAGAGGTTTCACACTGCAGGGGAAAAGACTTCACTAAAATAGTTCAGCCAAGTCACTGAAAAAAAAAAAAAGGCAACAATAACAAGCTTTGGAGGAAGATTAGTATCCAGAGTTGCTACAATATATTATCTAGCATGCTTAGTTTCCAACAAATATTTTAAAATATGAAAAGAAACAGGAAAGTGTTATTCATACAAAAGGAGAAAAAAGAGGCACCATAAAATGGTTTTGAAAGGGCTGAGATATCAGATATAGAACACAAAGCCTTCCAAGAGACTACAATAGATGTGTTCAAAGTACCAAAGGTAATCATGTTTAGGAAAGTAAAGGAAGGTGCAAGGACAAGGATTCAAAAAATATAGAAGCTCAATAAAGAGATATATAAAAATCAAATGAAAATTTTGTAACAGAAAAATACAGTGTTAAAATTAAAAAATCATGAGAGGGGCTCCACAGTAGATTTAACATGGAGCAAGAAAGAATCACATATCCACCCAACAATAGGATACACATTCTTCTCAAATGCACTTGCAATACTTCCAGGGGTAGACCATATGTTAGTCATAAAACAAGCCCCAATAATATATCTGTTTTGAAGAAAGTTTGATAGAGATTATGAAATCTAAAAAACAGAGGAAAAATAAGGGAAGATGAGCACAGATTCAGAAATACAGGATACAATTAGAAAGAACAGGCTACATATAATGGAAGTACCATAAAAAAAGGTGAGGGGGGAAAAGGGGACAAGAAAGATGGTTTCATGAAATAAATGTCCAAACACTTCCTAAATTTGAAGAAAAATATTAAACAACACTTAAGAAGCTCAATGAACTTCACGTAGTATACACTCAAAGACATTGCCACCTAGACATGTCACAGTAAGAAATGTTGAAAGTCAAAGACCAAAAGAAAAAAAAAAATCTTGAAAGCAGCAATAGGAAACTAGTGCATCACATACAAGGAGACCACAATCAGAAAAATTTCTGACAGCTTATCAGAAATAATGTAGGCCAGATGGTAGTGGGATGACGTATTTAAAGTTCAGAGAGGAAAAAACAAACAATTCTGTAACCGAGAACCTTAAATTCGCAAAAACTATCCTTCAAAAATAAAGATAATATAAAGTCATCCCCAGATAAAAAAAACCTCATAGCCTTTTTTGCTAACAGGACCACCTCAGAGAAACATCAAAAGGAGTTCTTCAGAAAGCAAGTCATCTCAGACATTAATTTGAATCCAAAGAGTTAATTCTGTAGGTAATTATAGAAGGCAGTATAATTGCTCTTTCTTCTCTTAACTAATTTAAAAAGCTATTCCATAAAACTATATATGTGTGATTATATTGTTGGGCCTATAACACATATAAGGAATCTATATGAAAATAAAACAAAAAGGGAAAGGTGGGAACAAAGGTGTATGGAAATGGCATCAGATGGTAACCAGAATCTACAAGAACAAGGAAGAGAATGAGATGGTAAATGAGAAGATCAGTATAACAAACTGTAAACATATACATGTTCTATCTTCTTTCAGCTCCTTTAAAAGACATACATTTATATAAAGCAATAATTATAACATTGTATTGTTGGGTTTGTAGGATATAAATGCAATGTGTATAACAATCATATCACAAAAATGGGGAAGAGGGATCAGCGCTATGAAGGAACACATTTCTATATCTCACCTGAAGTACATCCTGATAAATTAAGGGGAGTATGATAGGCCATTAAGCAATCACTAAGAAAAATGTATTTAAAAAAAAGTTTTTGTTTGGCTTCTTTTACTCAGAAATAATATTTTGAAGATTGACCTATATACTACTTTGAGTTTTAGTAGTCCATTCCTTTTTACTGCTTAAAGTTATCCCATTGTATGAATGTACCACAATTTGTTTACCAAGTCTCTTGTTTACTTTGAATGACATTATTCACTTTATTTTTATTAATTAAGTCTACTCATTGGTTGATCATTAGGCCAACTTATCTCCAATATCAATATCTAATTGGATCAAAAATGGTGGCCAAAAATGCACTAGAGAAAATAAACTTCTTACAGCTCAATTTACCAATGCGCATACTGTGGAAAACAAAGTCTTATAAGCTTATTTTTTACAAAGAAATTTCCATTATGAAATAAAATTTGAAAACTGCAACCATATCTCTCTCACAGGCACACCAGCTTATTACAAGTACTGTCATATCCTATAGTTAAAGGACCCTGTTTATCCTTTTGAACCCAGATTTTCAAAACCTTTTAACATTAGAACTCCCCCACTTTTCAGGTTACATTACAATTTTGGAAACATTGCTCTACATACAACTCTGTATTTGTATATATGCACACAACAACACACAACATTATATTAACACTAACACACATGCGTATCAGAGGTACACCTGTGTAGATTATTGAGGCAATTATCAGATTAATTTAATGGAACACTATTCTACTTCAAGTCTAATAATTTATGGGAAAGAATTCCCATGGACTTGTGGAAAGGAAATGCATATGAAATATGCATTTTGAAGTCAACTAATAATCTCACCTTTCAGCAAAAGTACAGAGACGGACAGAGATTTTTCTCAAAGCTGCATAAGGATTAATGGCAGAAAGTTACAATTTTTTCCAATGATCCAGTCTATCTTGCCTCTTTATATATAATTTAAAACCTTTTGATAATAAATATACATGTGGATATGGGAGGATCATCTTAAGTAGGACAGGCTGCCCAGCCCTTAGAGGTGCTGTTAGTACATGTATAGCATTTCAGTAAAAAAGACACTAGCTTGCCCTGGAATGAGTATTTGTAATAATTCCAATGTGACATTCTGAAATTTCCAGAAGCAGAAAGTACAGATGTAGCATGATTTGTTGCTGCCGTTTACTGAAGATGCAGCATAAACATAAAAGAGTGTGGAAATTGATAGACTTGGTGGAAAAAAGTGATTTAGATGTTTAACTCTGATGTCCAAGCCTGGTAGGGAGGAAAGTCTGACCAGGTGGGAGTAGGCAAGCTGAGAAAAGATGGGATGATGAACTGTAGGAGGAATGAAGGACATGGAGAACTGTATAAAGTGGAAGAATAAGTCAATTTTTCTTAGGAGAACTAGTAGGATAGGAGGTTGTAGTCAAACTTATAAGAATAAAATCTTAAGATTTTGTAGCTGGAAGATGGCTCAAAGATGATGAAGTTTAGGATTTATATAGTTGGAATAGGATGGTGTCAATGATCAGTGGAGCGAGTCAGAGAAGAAACTGTGAGCTGGGTGTTAAATAGGTTATTCATATAGAGTTTTAAAGGCCCTCAAGAAAATGAAAATGCTTGAGTAGGAAAACAAATGTGTTAGTCAGCAAAGTATATCAATAGAAGACACCAATAAGGAGGGTGAAGTATAGTAGAACATGGCAGCAGACACCTCAAATGAAGAGGGGATTTTACAAACAAGAGGAAGAGTATTGTTCTGGAAGGCATGCTGAAGTAGAAGGTATGTGGACAGAGAATAGGAGCAGTTTCTCCTAAAATGAGCGTAAAGGGAATGGGGTTTGCAGACAGGGAGTCAGATTTTGGTTAGAGCAAAAGCGAAAGTAGAACTTCCGTCAAAAGGTTTTTGACGGAAAGTAGGGGTTTTTGCACTGTAGAGGGTTCCAGAGGGCATAGTAGAAATGGATGGGAAGGAGAGGAGGAGGGGAAGTCAGTCAGAGAAGAGGAAGTACAGAGAAGCAATAGTAAGCGAGTTTAGAGGAGTACAGATGATGAGTAGGAGATAGTATTGTGATTACAAGCATAGGCTCTGGAGTTAATCCATCTTGGTTCAGATCCTAGTTCCACTGGGTCACTAGCTGTGTGTCGCTTGGAAAACTGCTAAACTCTCTAAGCCTGTTTCCTTATCTCTCCAATGGGAAAAATTGAATGAGATAATACAGGTACAATTTTTCTATACAGTGCCTTAGACACAGTAAATGTTTAATTAAATTATGAATATATGTACATTGTAACTTCAGAAGACAAAGGTCATCTGATATGTGAAGCATAGCAGAATTAGCTAGCCTAAAGGCTCAGGGTTTCAAGTGTATTTCCATCATAGACTTGTATAGATGCAAGCTAAGACCCACAGAAGAGTAAGAAGCCAAATGAAATTTTGCTTAGAGTTACAGGCACTTTGTTTATTATACTAAGTGTAAACGTAATTTTAGTGTGGGGTGATATGTGCTGTATTAGAGAGTGGATATAGCAGTACAAGAGCAAAGAGAAGGAGTGGGACATCACGGAGGGCCATGCAGATATAGACTACTAAGACTGAGCCAGATTATAACAGTGGAATAGGGATAGAGAGGGAACAGCATGTGCAGACGTTCAGTCATGAAAAGCATACAGTGTTCTCCTGAGAACAGCAAGAAAGTTAATGTGATAAAGCCCTGAGGTGGAGGTAGCAAAGGAGTAGGATTGAAGCTGGGAAGTGGGCTGAATCTAAACAGCAAGTAACAAGGATCCAAACAATAGCTGAATGAGTAGTTTCAGATCACTAAGTGAAATAAACTGTTTTGGAAAGATATCCTACACTGGGTTCTCCAGAGGAAGGATGTTCCTGAAGGGAGGAACAAGGAATTCTGGGCAAACAAAAGCAATAGATATAATAGATAATCACTTTGTAATAGATACAATGTCCATAAACATTCAAAGAAGGCTGTCTTCTAGAGAGGAACACAGCTTTCAAATCACTATCTCACTCAAATTAGGGCCCCAATTCCATCAACAATTAATCTCTCATCCTTTAACTTTCAACAATTCCCCCAAATAGTTCACACCAAAGGGTCAAAAACATAGAAAAATTTACCAGGTCCAATCCCTCATTTAAAGATAAGCTGACAAGTTCAGGAACAGTTAGGTGCCTGGAACAAGAATGCAATGCTGGTTAGTGGCAGAGTTAGAACTTGAATTCCGGCATTCAGAATGGTAGTGCAGGGAGCTTTCCACAAAACTACACTGACACTTAGCACATCCCTTTCCTCTTGATATTTGTGATGTGATAAGCATGTGTAAAAGGGTGGGGGTGGAGAGAAGGTGGGTGAGAAAGGGGATAAAGGAGAGAAACTGAAGAGCCATGGAGAAGAGTACAGAAATGACAAAGTAGGGGGTATACTGAAGGCCAGTGTCATATCCTTCAGTACTTTGTGCCTGTATGTGCTGTGACTATGGCTTCCTAGTAAAGGTATCTTAGACTTTTCAGCTCAGACAACTTTATAACTAAGACTCGCATGAGAATTTTCCTTTTTTTTTTCTTTTGGTTTTTATATGAAGATATTTAACATGGGTCAATAGTAAGATTCTCCCATAAGGAACTGTGAAAAATTATGATCTCTGAGAATTAAAATGTAGAATCAGTGTATAATGCCACAGATCCAAGATATGCAAAAACATCTTAAAAAGATGGAAAGCCTCAAAGGACTTGATCCAAGGGATTAACTTCTCTATAGAGAATGTTTCAATTAGGAAGCAGCTCTTTGGCCAGGAAGAGAAGAGAGGAAGAGCTGAAGAGGTAAACCTTGGCAGTATCTATCCTCCCCCATTCACTGTGAAGAGGTGTCCTGATACAAACTCTCAAGATTCCAGTCCCTGTGGCAAACTGATCTCTATTGTGGAAATGGTATCATGAAGACATCTAAGGTTATGCCTGGTGCTACTGAATACAAAACAGTACAACCCCACTCACTGACCTGGCCCTCTTCCTTGCTCAGCAAGCAAACTCAGGTTGTAATTTGACTTCCCATGAAGATTTGCTTAGTGGAAGACTGAACTGGTCATGTTGCTGCAGATGTGCTCAGCTTTATGACAGTTATATTTCTCATTGTAAATCAATAGAATAGCCTTTGCTTTTTATGTCACTCAATCTGAGCTGAATTTGTGGGAATTCATTCCGAAAAGACAGATATGTTCTCAATATGTTGACAAAATTGTGTCTCTGAGTTGGCAAGGCTGAAGGCCAGACCATGGACTGTGGTGAATTCTCCAAACCAAGGACATCTTGTGTGCCTTTTGGCAGCCAGCCAGCCAGCTTTTCCCTTGAGGCCTTTGACCTTTCTGTGTCTTTAGCTTCAAACCTTTACTATCTCCTACCCAGAAACATATGGCTACAGCAGTAGGAACATTTTGTTTATCTTACCAAGTAAAGATAAAATTCCCCTAGTAGGGTTCCTTTTTTCCTCCAAGCCCAAAAAATGCTAAATAAAGATTACATCAATTATTCAAGGAGCACTACTGAGAAACAAGTGAATTTTTCCTTTTTTTAAGCTTTCAGTAACATTTACTAAGGTGTCAAACCACCTTATTTTTACTGTGGTGCATTATGTAGACGGGAGTTTAGATGCAACAATCTATATTTTCAATGATGCACACTAACGATGTTAGGAAATTGCCATGTTATTATTGCTCTGTTTTAGCAAACACTGTATCTAAAAGGTATCCTCTATGTTTTAAAGCAGATAAAATAAGCTCATTTATGCTAATACCTTTCTTCTTGACAGTAAATTTTTCCTAATGCATTAATTATGACTCCAGATAGACCAATGATTATTTCATATATTCTTATCAGTAATCACTTTATTCAGTCAGCCATACACATCAGTAAACAAGTGGAATAAATTCCCCAGGGAGGTGATAAAAAGACAATGATTTCAGCCTGGAGAATTTACCCCACAATCGAGGAGTAATTAGAGAAGAAAATGAAGAGTTATAAAACATAGTTGCAGGTGTGAGCATTTGGCAAGGCATGTTGCTTTGCAAGGATGAAATGAAAATGGACATCTTCATTACTTATCATATACAGGGAAATGCACTAGTTATCATGGTCTCCTTTCAGAAGTAAGCAAAAAATACAATCAAATTAGTTGCTTTTGTAGGAGAACAAATTGAAATGTAATCATCTCATTTAAATGCTAAATTCCCAGAAGGGAGAAAGATGAAACCAACTCAGCATATTTCTAATTATTTATTTCTTTAATACAGAGATTTATCCCCTCAAGATCAAGCTAATTGATATTAATTTTTGATGTTACCATGTGCAATAGGGGCCCTTATTCTACATTTTGGTCCAGGATCTTGTGATTAAAATGAGGAGCAGAGGTGGTAGTGTGAAGAGGGAGATTCGTTAAACTGGCTGATTTAACTACTATCTGTATCTGGACTTCCCATTTACTGTCTTATTTTTATCTGTCAAAGACATTTTCAAAAATCATTTTGTATAGGAAATGGTATGGCTTTAAAATACATGCATTTGTTACACATATATTTTTCTTATCAAGTCAGTGTCACAACTACAAGCTGCATTCTTCCAGTATAGCTTTTAAACTTGTTTTGAGTTAATTTGTTCACTCGCCAGCCACTGTTACACAGCATCAGTAAATACTGTCTCATAATTGACAATGATCCACATTACTTAAGGTGAAATACTCAGAGGTCCTTTAGTTCACATTAGGGGCTTGAGAAGTAGAACATTTTAATTATCTGGAAAGCACTCAGAGAGCAAATCAAACATTAAAAGACCAAAAGCTTCTTTATAAAATCACGATTCAACTTCTGGTCTTTCATAATAATTTGTTTTTCTGACCATGGAAAGCCTTTAGAAAAAGTCAGCAAATCATTCTATTAGTTCTAATGAAGGCATAAAGTCTTGAACTCATGGAGAACTGGCTGAAATAAGGGCTAAAGGTCCCAGATTATTAAAATTAGTGTCAATCAGTTTAGACAGGTAATCAATAACTGTCCACTTACATTGTTCATCCAGCCTTAGTACACAGAAGTAAGCCTCATAACTATTTTAGTTTCACTAACACTTTATTAGGAATAAGTTTGAGTGAGGAAGTTGGTCATTTTGGAAAACGCCTCAGGAAAATATTTGCCTGAAGAGTTTTAAGCCTTATGTCTTTAGTTGTGGTTCTCCTGTTATGCTAAGCTGGACTGATCATGAGAGGAAGTTTTAAAAAAGAATTTGGAAAAATAATGTTCAAGAACATAAACTTTGACAACATTCTTTTGAAGCCTTAAAGACTTTTTTGTTTAAATATGTTTGCTAATGGATTATGGGCTTATGACACCATAATAAATGTTTCAAAAGCAGAGATTATTTTTGAAAGATCATAATTCTATTTCTTAAAAAGGTGCATATTTAGACATAGGCCAATCATCTAATATTTAATTCAATAAAGTTATGAGTGTAAAAGTTATGGTAGCTCATGGATGATGTATTGAATGGTTATGACGAACGATGGTCTCCATATGGTGGTTAGATTGTTGTATGGTTCACTTCCTTCCCAATACCAAGTCCTAATTTTCAGATGTATGTTCCTCAAAAACCATTAGAGGAAACCATCTGGAAACTGAAATTCTCATTTACTCATGAAAAGTCTACAGGCATATGAGATTCTCTCTCTCTCTCTCTCTCTCTCTCTCTCACACACACACACACACACACACACACACACACACACACAAATGAAAAAGAAAAGGAGAGAGAGCAACAGAGATATTTATTGTACACTGAGTATCTGTGAAAAGTATATACTAGAATAGATGCTGTAAAGGACAGTGGAACATCTAGTTCTTCTAGTGTTCATTCCACTGGATCCAGAAACCATATTTTTTTCTGGCCCTATAATAGATATTTTCATTGCCCCTTAAACATTTTTATATGCAAATAAATTAATGAAATAGGGAAGTATTTAAGCCTGGAATTAGGTTATCTCAAGTTTTGGGTCACTTTGAAACAACTGTTTATTTTGGGTGTGTAGATTTCTCCTCTCAGATAACTTACGTAATAATAACAAATATTATAACATATCTCCATAAGACAAAATGCTACCTATATTTAATGAAATTCTGTCACAGTCACACTTATAGAATTACCCCAGCAAGCTTTCAGCTTTAATCATCCAACAACCCTACTATAAAAGAATAATTAACCATCCCTTCAAAGGGTGAAAGGCACTCTCAGAAATACAATCTCTGAATGATTTCTTTCCTGATTGGTTAGACAAAGAGATAGCATTACACTTTTCCAGCACACGTAGACATTGCCTCAGAGATAAAATAAAGCACTCATAAAAATAAACTTTATTGTGTATTATACATCCAAGGCCTTTTGAAAATAAAGACACAAGAGATGCTAAATACAAAGAGAGGGTGGAGATCAAGATGGCAAAGTAGAAGGACCCCATCTCCTCCCACAAACAAATCAAATGTACATATACATGTGGAACGATTCTCACAGAATATGTACAGTATGCTGGCAGAAGATCTCATACAACCAAAGCTGCGGGAAAGATCACCACATAACTGGGTAGGACTAAAGGAATAGGGATGGGACCTGCACCTCTGAGAGAGATCTGTGAAAGAAGAAAGGTTCCCTCAGCCTGGGAACCTCCCTGGCTGGCTGGGAGGTCAGTCAGGACAAAAAGGGAGCTTCAGAAACTCAGAGGAAAGTGCAACAGCTGCCTTGTAGTAGACAGGACAGAGAGGGATGAGAACAGATAATCCTTGCCACATCGCTGCACTTCCCAGCCCAAGGCATGTGCTTGCTGGTGTGCTCAGAGGCTGGGTGCTAAAACTTGAGATTCAGCAGACAGACCTGGGGAGAGGAATCAGTTTGGCTAGTGGTCCCGGACTGAAGTAGGGGTGTGCACAGGACACAGCTCGGGTCTGCCAAAGGAGCCCCATTGTCATTGTGTGCAAGGGAGGGGTGTGACCCCACCATAGCAGCCTCATTCTCAGCTTGCTCACAGTGAGTGTGGCTCAACTGCTAGAAGATCTAAGAACACACGAGCACCAGGGTATTGCCCACACATGGAGGTAGAGCTGAAATCTCAGCCCATAACCATCATGCCCACAGCTAAGATGGGGCTGAGGGCAGTGCCAACAGTGTACTCACACACCAGGTAGCAGGCAATGTCACAAAGTGAATGTCCCAGTGGACAGCTCCTAGAGAGAAATACACAATGACTCCTTTCCCAGCAGGAGCACTCCAGTCCCGCCTATCTCACACAAAAGTTTAGAAATGGATCTGGGGGCTTCTACTGCAACAACTGGGGAGCAGACCCTGCCCCCGACAGGGCTGTGACAACCATAGAGCAAAGAGGAGGCTCCACCCAACATCCAGTGCAGGTTCTGGTCATCACAACACCAATAATACCCCCTATCAAGGGGGAAAAAAAACAGTACACTCTGAGGAAAAATGTGGCTGGCATTTATACCCAAACCAGCCCTCACTTCAAAAATATTGGACACACAGTATACACATGCTCCTACATAAAAACACCCATTTAAGACCAGAGTAGATAACTGTTTCTCCTAAATTCACAGAGTCAGAGAAATATAAGTAAAATGAACAAACAGAAGAACCACTCCCAATTAAAAGAGCAAGAGAAATCCCCTGAAAGAACAATGAAAGAGACCTCTCCAGTCTACCAGATCTCGAGTTCAAAAAGGAGGTAATAAAAATGCTGAAGGAGTTAAGAAAGGCAATCAGTAGAAATGCAGATCACTGTAACAAGGATCTAGAAACTATAGAGGAGTCAATCAAAATTAGACAACTCAGTTGCTAAGATGAAAATCAAGCAAATGGCAATAAAAAGCAAACTAAATAATGCAGAAGAACAAATAAGTGATCTGGAAGATAGAATAATGGAAATCACCCAATCAGAAGAGCAGACAGAAAGACAAATGGAAAAAAAAAAAAAAAGAAAAGAAAGCAACATATGAGACCTATGGGATAATATAAAGCATGTCAATCTATGCATAATAGGGGTTCCAGAAGGAGAAAAGGGGATCAAAAATGTGTTTGAAGAAATTATAGCTGAAAACTTCCCAAACGTAAAGAAGGAAACAGATATCCAGGTACAGGAAGTACAGAGGGTCCCAAACAAGATGAATCCAAACAGACCTACACCAAGACATATCATAATTAAAACGCCAAAATTAAAGAGAGGATTCTAAAGGCAGCAAAAGAAAAACAAAGAGTAGATCAAAAGGAAACTCCCATAAGGCTGTCAGCTGATTTCTCTACAGAAACATTATAAGTGAGAAGGGAGTGGCAAGATATATTCAAAGTCCTGAAAGGGAAAAATCTGCAACCTAGGAAACTCTACACAGATACATTATCATTCAGAATAGGCAAGATAAAGAATTCCTCAGAGAAGCAAAAGCTAAAACAATACAGCAATACTAAACCTATCCTAAAAGAAATATTGAAAGGTCTTCTCTATATAGAAAAAAAGCAAGAATTTATAGAAAAGGGAAAAATCACAATTAGAAAGGCAAATATAAAAAAGGGTTGTAGATCAGTTTAATAAGCCAGTACATAGATTTAATAAAACAATCAAAAATTTTTGTGAAAGCAATTAGAACTACAATGAACAGCAAAATGATAATCATGAATATGTAAACTAGGACATCAAAATCACAAAATGTGGGGGAGGAGAGTATAACAATGTAGATCATTTAGAATGTGCTGAGCTTATATGACTACCAGTCTAATGCAAGCACATATAGTAATGCATTAACATACTTGAAAACCAGGGTAACCTCAAATCAAAAACATACAATAGGGACTTCACTGGTGGCATGGTTGTTATGACTCCACCTGCCAATACAGAGGACATGGGTATGATCCCTGGTCCGGGAAGATCCCACATGCTGCAGAGTGACTAAGCCGATGTGCCACAACTACTGAGCCTGAGCTCCAGAGCCTGCAAGCCACAACTACTGAACCTGTGTGGCACAACTACGGAAGACTGCATACCCGAGAGCAATGTGCCACATCTACTGAAGCCTGCATGCTCTAGGACACGAATGCCACAACAACTGAGCTCGTGTGCTGCAACTACTGAAGCTCGCGTGCCTAGAGCCCATGCTCTGCAACAAGAGAAGCCACCACAATGAGAAGCCTGCACACTGCAATGAAGAGTAGCCCCTGCTCCCTGTAACCAGAGAAAGCTTGCATGCAGCAACGAAGACCCAACACAGCTAAAACAAAAACAAAAACAATAGATTCACAAAAACCAAAAAGAAAAGAATTAGAGCATAATACAAAAGAAGACCATCAAACCACTTAACAAAAAGAAGAAAGAAATAAAAAACAGATAGAAAATCAACTGGAAAACAAGGTTTAAAAATGGCAATAAATACATACCTATCAATAATTACCTTAAATGTCAACAGACTAAATGCCCCAATCAAAAGACATAATGTGGCAGATTGGATAATAAAACAAGAACCTACAATATGCTGCCTACAACAGACCCACTTTAGGGCAAAGGACACACATAGACTGAAAGTGAGGGAATGGAGAAAGGTATTTCCTGGAAATGGAAATAACAAGAAAGCTGGGGTAGCAAAACATATATGAGAAAAAACAAACTTTAAAACAAAGGCCATAAAGAATGATAAAGAAGGACACTGTATAATGATAAAAGGATCAATAAAAGAAGAGGATATTATACTCCCAGTATAGGAGCACCTAAATACATAAGACAAATACTAAGAGATATAAAGGGAGAAATTGATGGGAATACACTAATGGTAGGAGACTTTAACACCAAACTGACATCAACGGACAGATCTTCCAGACAGAAAATCACTAAGGCAATAGAGAACCAATTTGACACAATAGAACAGTTAGACTTAATATCTTCATGACATTAGATCCAACAAAAAACCAAACCTAACAAACAAACAAAAACCCAGAATACACATTCTTTTTAAGTGTACAGAAACATTCTCTAGGATAGACCATAAAATAGGACACCAAACAAGCCTCAACAAATTTAAGGAGATAGAAATTATTTCAAGTATCTTTTCTGACCACAACAGCACGAAACAAGAAATCAACCACAAAAAGAGAAATGAGAAAAAAAAGGTTAAATGGAGACTACTAAACAATATGCTACTAAAAAATCAATGGGTCAGTGATGAAATCAAAGAGGAAATAAAAAAATACCTCAAGACAAATGACAATGGAAACACAACAATAAAAAATCTATGGGATGCAGCTAAAGCATTCCTAAGAGGGAAGTCCATAGTGTTACAGGATTTTCTCAAAAAACAAGAAAAATCACAAATAAACAACCTACATTACCACCTAAAAGATTAGAAAAAAAAGAACAAACAAAACCTAAAGTCAGCAGAAGGAAGAAAATAATAAAGATCAGAGAGGAAATATGTAAAACAGAGATAAAAACAATAGAAAAAAAATAAAGCCAAGAGCTGTTTTTTTGAAAGGATAAACAAAATGTACGAACTGCTTACCAGGCTCATCAAGAGGAAAAGAGAGAGGACCCATTTAAACAAAATGAAATGAAAAGGAAAAATAACAACCAATACAGCAGAAACACAATAAGTCATAAGAAAATACTAGGAGCAGTTATATGCCAACAAACTGGACAACCTAGAAGAAATGGACAAGTTTCTAGAAACATACAGCTTACCAAAACTGAATCAAGAAGAAAACTAGAATGAGGTATCACCTCACACCAGTTAAAATGGCCATCATCAAATGTCTATAAACAATAAATGCTGGAGAGGGTGTGGAGAAAAGGGAGCTCTCCTGCACTGTTGGTGGGAATGTAAATTGGTACAGCCACTATGGAGAACAGTATGGAGGTTCCTTAAAAAACTAAAAATAGTTAGCCCCAATATTCATAGCAGCACTATTTATAACAGCCAAGACATGGAAGCAACATAAGTGTCCACTGACAGATGAATGGATATGTATATATACAAACAATGGAATACTTCTTAGCCATAAAAAAGTGAAATAATGCCATTTGCAGCAACATGGATGGACATAGAGATTATCATACTAAGTGAAGTAAGTCAGACAAAGAAAGACAAATATCATATGATATCAATTACATGTGGAATCTAAAAAAATGATACAAATGAACTTATTTACAAAACAGAAACAGACCCACAGACATAGAAAACAAACATACGGTTACCAAAGGGGAAAGAAGGGGGAGGGATAAATTAGGAGTTTGGGATTAACAGATACACACTACTATACTTAAACAACCAGGACCTACTGTATAGCATAGGGAAGTATATTCAATATCTTGTAAGAACCTATAGTGAAAAAGAATCTGTAAAAGAATATATATATATCAAATATATATATATATGAAGAATATATATGTAGCTGATATATATATCTGATATATATATCTGAAGAATATATATATGATATATATATCATATATATATATCAGATGTATATGTATTTCAGATATATATATATATGAAGTATATATATATATGATATATATATATATCTGAAGTATATATATATCTATCTGAATCACACCTGAAAGTAACACAACATTGTAAATCAACTATATTCAAATAAAAAGATTCCAAGAGATGTGTCTACTGCTACCTAGAAACAAGGCGAAGGCCATTCCTATATTAAAGAAGCAGTACTGGATAGTGTCAAGGCATAGATCTTGGTTGAAAATGTGGCCACTGTAAACCCACTACTTGGGTGTGAATCTTAGCTTCCCACTTACTAGCTGTGTGACTGTGAAATTAAGTAGAAATTAATCTCTACTTCAGTTTTCTGATTATTGATGTAATAGAACCAAAGATGACACCTCTCACTATCAGGACTTCTGAGAGTTAAATCTGTTAGAAAGAATTATGTAAATAGCACACAGTAAGCACTCAATAAATGTATGCTGCTATGACAATTATTATTATTAACTTCCTTTCTTCTTTGTACTGGGCTATATTTCATCACTTAGAGAGGTCTAATCTTAGCAACAGAAGACTAAGACATTGGCCAAAATTAATCTCCATATTTCAAAAAGAAAATTAGGGATTGCAAGGAAACTGGTAAAATACAGCAAGGCACTTGATTCAAGTTGAAAGTAAAGTGTTTTTTTTTTCTCATTTTCCAGTCACATTTGCACCTGTAAATTACATATTAGGGTGAATCATCAACATATTAAAATATTATGGTAAAAGAGACAATTCTGAACCTAAACGTAAAGTCCCATGCCTAAAATATCAATTTCAAGGTTAAAACTGTAGGTTTGCTTTGGGCCTAAATAGAAAAACAACAGTTTATGAGGCCTCTTGCATTTTTTAAACAGAATCTAGTTTAAATTTTGTGACAGTTTAATTCTAGCGCTGCATTCACCTAACAGATTCAAAATCATTTGCAAACATGTACTGTATCATTATCCTTGTTTCACGGAGACTCCAAAGCATAGGCGGAGATTCATGTTTCCAGGCAACTAACCAAGCATTTCTTGGTCGGCTGCTGGGTACTGATGAGTGTTCTACAAGTTAAGGTATATCTTAAAATATCTCATTTATTGCCATTTTCTCCAAAAATGCTAACTGAAGTAGAAAATGAGTGAGTCATACAAATTTAATTTAAGTAAACTTTGTAATACCTAGCACTATGCTAGTTGCATAGGGAGATATCAAGGTGATTGAAATAGGATGCCTTTCCTCAAAGAGCATATATTTTGCTGAGGAGATAATCATAATGATAATGGCTAACATATTCTGAGCACTTACTGGGTGTCAACCATTAAAGTAAGTTCTTTATATGTGTTTTGTCAATTTATTTTTATAATCAACCCTATAGTTAGGTACAAATCCACCCAATTCATAGTAAGAAAGCTGAGGATTACAGAGGTTGAGAGATTTTCCCGAGGTTACCTGATGGTGGTTCGGGAAGGCTAATAATTCATTTGCCTCACCACAGGTAGGACCCCACTGTTGGTGGGGCTCTTAATCCCCAACAAAATTGCCCTGATCCTCTGGGGACTTCATACAATAGTTCTTCAAGAGATTCACATTTACAACCTCATATCCTCTTCTCCTTTCTCTTCTTTCTTAAAGATTTTTGTCTATAGATCAGTATCTTGGCCTTTGACAGATTCAATAACCTATTCTCTTTCAAAGATTTCATCCTCCCTTCCATTCAATAATCCATTCCTATAACTGAATCACTAACATTGCTTTCATTATGGCAATCCCAAGTGTCACACTCCAAAACCACCAGCTCCTTTCTTACCTACTGCCTCTACTCCAGACTCACAACAATTTTTCAAACCCATAAAATGCAACCCATTGAACCAATTGAACCTCCATCTTATCTCCCTCTCAGGACCCCTTATGTTCTCATTTCCCTCCTTATCCAGCTTAAATTCCACTGTCCAACCTGACTACCTTGCTCCGTTTCCCTCTGACATTGTTGCTTGGCAAAATCTAACCATGGATAAGTTCAGTGCTTCATCTACATTGTGTCAGTGCCCAGGCATCAGAATTTGATGAAAGGAAAACATAAAAATGCTGACTGGCTTTATTTTATTTTATTTTTTCTCAGTTTTAATGAGATATAATTGGCATATGTCTTTGTATTAGTTTAAGCTGTACAACATAATGATTGATACATGTATATACTGCAGAATGATTACCACAATGAATTTAGTTATCATCCATCAATTCTCATAGTTAATATATTTTTTTCTTGTGAAAAGCACTTTTAAGACCCACTCTCTTAGCAACTTTCAAACATACAATATAGTATCATTAACTGTAGTTACCATGCTGTACATTACATTCCCAGAGTTACTTGTCTTATAACTGGAAGTTTGTACATTTTGACCACCTTCACCCATTGCCCCATACTTCACCCCCTTCCCCTGGCAATCCAGTCTATTCCATTTCTATGAGTTTTTTTGTTTTTGTGTTTTTTTTAGATTTCACATGTAAGTGAGATCATACAGTATTTATTTTTTTCTGTCTGACTTTTTTCATTTAGCATAATGCCTTCAAAGTTCATCCATGTTGCTGCAAATGGCAAGATTTCATTATTTTTATAGCTGAGTAAAATTCCATTGTGAGGTATATATGTATCACACATCTTCTTTATCTATTCATCTGTTGATGGACACTTAGGTTGCTTCCATGTCTTGGCTATTGTAAATAATGCTGCAATGAAGATGGGGGGACAGATATTTCTTGAAGACAGTGATTTTGTTTCCTTCAGATATGCAGCTGACTCTTGAAGAACGTGGGGGTTAGAAGGGCCAACCTACTTGCATAGCTGAAAATCTGTGTATAACTTTACATTTGACCCTTTCTACCTGCAGTTCCACATCTGTGAATTCAACCAACCATGGATCATATGGTATTGTAGTACTTATTTACTGAAAAAAAATGTGAGTATAAGTGGATCTGTGCAGTTCAAACTTATGTTCTTCAATGGTCAACTGTATACCCAGAAGTGTAATTGCTGGATCACATGGTAGTTTGATTTTTAATTTTTTGAGGAATCCATATTGTTTTCCATAATGGTTGCACCAATTTACATTCCCACCAACAATGTTCAATAGTTCACTTTTCTCCACATCTTAGCCAACACTTGCTATCCTGTGCTTTTTTGAGGACAACCATTCTAACAGGTGTGAAATTATATCTCATTATGGTATTTATTTGCATTTCCCTCATGATTAGTGATGTTGAGCAACTTTGTACCTGTTGGCCATTTGTATGTCATCTTTGGAAAAACATGTATTCAGTTCCTCTGCCCATTTTGAAATTGAATTTTTGAGGGTTTTTTTTGATACTGAGCTGTATGCATTCTTTATATATTTTGGATATTAATTCCTTATCAGATACATATTTGCAAATATTTTCTCTCATTCTGTAGGTTGCCTTTTCATTTCATTGAGAGTTTCCTTTGCTCTGCAGAATCTTTTAAGTATCTAGTAGTCACACTTGTTTATTTTTGCCTTTGGTGTCAAATACAAAAAATAATTGCCAAGACTAATGTCAAGGGAGTTTACTGCCTGTTTTTTCTGTTAGATGGTTTCAGGTCTTACATTCAAGTCTTTAACTTAATCCATTTTGACTTAATTTTTGTGTATGGTGTAAGACAGGGGTCCAGTTTCATTCTTTTGCATATGGCTGTGCAGCTTTCCTGACACAATTTATTGAAAAGACTATCCTTTCACATTCATGGCCCTTTTGTTGTAAATTAATTGACCATATATGCACGGGTTTATTGCTGGGCTCTATATTCTTTCCCATTGATCTACATGTCTGTTTTTATGCCAATATCACACAGTTTTGATTACTATAGTTTTGTAATACAGTTTAAAATGAAAAAGTGTCATGCTTTCAGCTTTGTTTTTGTTTTTTTTTAATATTTATTTATTTATTTGGTTGTGCAGGGTCTTAGTTGCAGCAATGTGGGCTCCTTAGTTGTGGCAGGTGGGCTCCTTAGTTGTGGCATGCAGACTCTTAGTTGCAGCATGCATGTGGGATCTAGTTCCCTGACCAGGGATTAAACCTGGGGCCCCTGCATTGGGAGCATAGAGTCTTATCCACTGCACCACCAGGGAAGTCCCATCCACTTGTTTTTCTTTCTCAAGATTATTTTTTCTGTTTGGGTCTTTTGTGGTCCCATGCAAATCTTAGGATTTTTTTCTGGCTTTGTTTTAAATACATAATCACTCATCTTGAGAGTACCCTTAGTGCTGCACATGAATCAAACTAGATTTCCCTTGTTCAACGGTTTTCAAAATTTTCTGTCTCAAGACCCTTTTCTACTCCTAAAAATTACAGAATTAAGTAATTCTGTTTACATGGATTATATCTACCAATATTTGCCACATTAGAAGTTAAAGTAGAGAAAGTTTAAAAGACTTACTAATTCGTTTAAAAACCAAATAAATCCATCATATGATAAATATTTTATGAATAATAACTTTATTTTTCAAAACAAAAAGTTGATAAGAAATGAATACTTTTATATCTTGCAAATGTCTGCAGTGTATGGCTTAATAGAAGACAGCTGGATTCTCCTATCTGCTTCTGCACTGAATTTGTTGCAACACCACATGTCATGTAGTCTTTGAAAAATCCCAGTGTATACTCAGAGAATGAGAGTGAAAAAGCAAATAACATTAGTATTATGATAAAAATAGTTTTAACTTCACAGATCTACTTAAAGATTCTTAGGGGCCTCCAGGAACCCTTCAGTCACAATTTTTTAAAGCTGCTTTCATAACAGGAAAGTTCATTTAGCATTTCCTCACTTCATTTCCTCACTCAACTTGCTAAATAATTTTCTGCTGTATTTTTTTTTTCTCAAACTTTCAACACCTACTTTTCTCTCTTAGCTTATAGTCAACAAAATTGCAACGTATTTCCTTGAAAAGCAGAAGCAATCAAAAGAGAATTTCCATACACTCTCACTACTTATATACTGACCTACATTCATCTATACTTGTATACTCTACCCAACCTCTGTACTCTACCTTGTCTCTAAAGGAGGTAGTGGCCATGCCAAGGCCAACTCCTTGCTTGTTCTCAATATTTCTCCCTTTTTACCTCCTCAAAGATATTGCTTCAGCTTCTGCATCATTTTTTCCTTCACTATTGCATAATTTCCAAAAACATTCTAACTTGTTTCAGAAGATTCCAACATAAAAACCCCCAATGCTTAATTCCACTTCCCCTCCAGCTTTGGCCACATCTTTCTTTTCCTTTTTGACAGCAAAACTCCTGATTTTCTGCCTATACTCTCTACCTCAAGTTCCCGTATTCCCATTCTCTTTTGAGTGCAATGTTTTTCAACTTTTCTCCCCAAATATCTTATAAAATAGCTCTTGTGAAGATCTCCAGTGGGCTCCATGTTGCTAAATCCAATGGACATTTCTTAGTTCTCACCTTATTCAACTAAGCTGCATTTGACACATTTTATCAAAACCTCATTCTTAACTTTCTTCACTTAGCTTCTGGGTCACATTCTCAGATTTCTGCCTGCCACACCAGAAATCCTTCTCAGTCTTCTTTGTTGATTCCTTCTCATCTCCCTAACCACTAGTATGGAAATGATTCAGAACACATGTCAGAACACATGTTGTATGTCTTCTCTATGATTCCCTCCTTATATAATCTTATTCAGGCTCATTAACTCAAACACCATCCAAATTTACATCTACTCCCAAATTTACATCTCCAGCTTGGACCTTTTCACTGAACTCCACACACTTATGGCCTACATTATATCTCCAATTAGATATCTAATATGCCTTTCAAACCTTAAAACTGAACTTACGATTCCTGTTTCTGGTTTCTCCACAGTTTTCCCTGACTTTGTAAGTAACAATCCTTCAAGTTGATCTAGCCAAATAAACTCTTGGATGGTTCCAAAGGTAAATAATATTTTTCCACTTCTCAAGATCATTTCATCAGCTTAAAGTCAAAATCATTTCATTAGCCTATGAAGTCCTGTACAACCTGGTCCAGCACTGGTCTCTGGCCTTATCATGTGCTACTCTTTCCTTCATTCACTCAGCTCCAGCAACAATGGACTTCTTTCTGGTCCTTGAATGCCATGCTACCTGCCGAGGGGTCTGGACATATTTTGTGGGCAAAGGGAAGTCATTGCAGAAATTTCGCATTACGTTATTTCTTCTAATAGGACAGTCTTTGTTCTCTTTCAGTCTGATCAACCCTGTGAAACTGAGGCAGAATCTAAAGTTTGACAAAGCAATTCCCATGGTCTAAAATTTCTGATTCTTTTCAAAAAACATTTTAAACTTTCAGTGTATTTCAATACCAGTTATAATCAATGAGCTGAGTTTTGGGCAAAGTTACACTGAGAAAATTTGTTTGCATACAGTAAAAATATATGTGTTTGATGAGTACAGGGAATGAAGGCTTTAGAAATTCATAAAAAAGGATGAATGAATATGAGATCAGAAAAGGTTTAATGGGGAAGATAGCTCTTTATCTGTATCTTGAAGAGTGAGTAGCATTGGATAAGTGGAAACAGTCAGAGGGACACTCACAGTAGGCAGCATTCTTGGGCAAGGAGGCAAGATTTAAGAGCAGGACATAATGAAGGATCAAACTGACTGAAAACAAAATGAGCTTATTTTAGAAGGTAAAGTACATAAGATGTTTACACTTGGCTTCTCTAAATTTAATTAACTTAATCCTTCTACATTCTATAGGGTCTGTAAATTCAAATCCACATAGATTTCATGATAGGATCATGGTGATTTGCATGTATTTACAGCATCTTGGTCTGATTGTATTTTTTAGAGTAGAACACATTTATTCTCAAAATATCCAAATATTGAGTTTCAATAGCCATTTTTTCTTTTTAAGTAAAATAGCATTCACAGTCAAGTTGTTTAGATTAAAAAACAGGCAGGTCACTATGGAGAACAGTATGGAGGTTCCTTAAAAAACTAAAAGTAGAGCTACCATACAACCCAGCAATCCCACTACTGGGCATATACCCTGAGAAAACCATAATTCAAAAAGAGTCATGTACCACAATGTTCATTGCAGCTCTATTTACAATAGCCAGGACGTGGAAACAACCTAAGTGTCCATTAACAGATTAATGGATAAAGAAGATGTGGCACATATATACAATGGAATATTACTCAGCCATAAAACTAAACGAAATTGGGTTATTTGTACTGAGGTGGATGGACCTAGAGTCTGTCATACAGAGTGAAGTAAGTCAGAAAGAGAAAAACACATACCGTATGCTAACACATATATATGGAATCTAAAAAAAAAAAAAAAAAAGGGTTCTGAAGAACCTAGGGGAAAGACAGGAATAAAGACGCAGACATAAAGAATGGACTTGAGGACACGGGGAGGGGGAAGGGTAAGCTGGGAAGAAGTGAGATAGTGGCATGGACATATACACACTACCAAATGTAAAATAGATAGCTAGTGGGAAGCAGCCGCATAGCACAGGGAGATCAGCTCGGTGCTTTGTGACCACCTAGAGGGGTGGGATAGGGAGGGTGAGAGGGAGATGCAGGAGGGAGGAGATATGGGGATATATGTGTATGTATAGCTGATTCACTTTGTTATGAAGCAGAAACTAACAAAAAAAAATATTTGGAGACTTGGAAAAATTATATATGTATTTGAAATTAGAACGGGGGATTCACATTTATTTTTTATCTGTAACTTTTATTATCACCTTATCACTACCTTTCTAAATGTATCCTTAAAAATTAAAAGTGCAAAAAAAAATGCTAAGAGCTTGTATTGACAACCCAAACAATAAAGTGCTTTATTTGACAACAAGAACAACAAAAAGCATCAGGCAGGTCTTCAATGTATTTGACTTGGTTTTGAAGCATAAATCAAATCATTTCAATTACCATTCAGCTTGTGGGCAGAGCCATTGTAGAATAAAGAATGAACAGAAAAATATGAACAGTCTCATCCTCTTTCCTAATGCTCTCAAAAATTCACTTTCCAATTCATTGTCCCAGACTAAAAAAATAAACAAGCATTCATGTTCAGAAACATTATGGCAATGATTCAGTTTCAGCCTCCTTCTCCACCATCCAACAATTTTTTGCTCTATGTCAAGCCGTGTTTCCATAATCAGTCTCTGGCTGTTTATGATTGGGACTAAGCACCTTTTGTGCTTCCAAGATATTGCAAGTGAATGCAAACCAAGGAGAAAACAGATTATCCAAGCACAAGTTTTATTTGTGTTCTGACAGCAGTACCCTTGCCTTCATCTTTTCCATGTGTAACCTGATTTCTGAATATCTCCTCAAAAGATAAAATCTCACTATCTCAGGTTTTCAACAGCACAATGAAAATTGGTCTCTGGAAGCAAATTTGGCCTACCCTTTGCTAAATTATTACAGTTTAAGCCATATTTCCTAAAAAGAAAAGAAAAATGTCACTTAAAAGCCATTTAGAATGTGTAGATTTGCTTTTTCACTTTTGTCTTTTAAGCAAGAGAGCAGAAGTTCAAATTTAGAGACAATAGGCTTTTTTTTTTTAATTCTTTTGAGATAAAACCTTCACTCTCTGAACAAGGACAATATCAATTAACAGAGAAATTTCAGAATATTCTACCCGAATATTAGAATAGAATATTCTAACAGATGATAGTTTTAATTACTTAACTATATAATTTCTAAGTTCCTATTACCAGTCATGATTGTGTTCTTTTTTAACTGTACCAGGAACCTATAAAATGAACATTTAAAGATAACTGGTTATCTTAGTATACTGCATTATATTTGAAAAATGATCCTTCATATTATCTGATGCCTTTTTTTAGTAAGAAAATCTATTTTCATATATTTAACCTTAAACTGCTTTAAAAAAACTAAACTTGATCCTTACTCTTGTCCCAAATCTATTTCACTCAGTTTTCATAAAGACATTTTTCCAAAGTGTTAATGGAATTTTGAGCTTTGTTGTTTTCTTTCAGAATTTAAGTAACTCCTCACTTTAAAACTTTGGGTAAATAATTATGAAGGAGGAAATTGGTGTTACAAAGAGGAGACCTGAAAAGCAGAGTTTAATAGATGTATTTTACGATTCAGTCTTGGAAGAAATTAACAACAACAAAAACTGGAGAGAAGTTTCCTTGAACAGGAACTTCATTCCTTCCCTGATGAATTAGAAGAGTCTCAAACTTGTGGTAGACCGTGGCTGACAGAACTAGATCATGGTGTTTTTTATATCCTGTGAACTTCTGGCAAAAAATGAATTGAGGTAAAACTAAACCCATAAAACCCAGCAGGTTGGGGAAAATCTTTTAGAAACAATCCTCAGATACACATGGGTTGTCCAACAGCTTTACTAAACTGAGTCAGTCAGACAAGGACAACCAAAACCTAAGAACTTGTTGCTTCAGGTAAGTCAGGAGTCAGCAAAATAATTCACAAATTTAATCAACGTATGTCTGATTGCTGGATCCTTATTACTAGTAAGGAGACACTTGGTTATATAACCCTACAATAAAGCCATCTTTCTAAGCTAACACAAAAATAATAGTCAATATCTCTTTGTAAGTGATCCTCAAGCTAGCTGTTGAAATATTTAATATTTGCATGAACAACATAATAAAAAAACAGGACAAAATTTAATTCTGAAAGTCAGGTAGTCTTGGAACAAAAAGATTTTTGAGAAAGTGAAAGAAAGAATATATAGGGGTACCCAAAATTCAATAACAGTGCATTGACAGCAATTTTATGTTCACATTTTAAAGAAATGTTCATTTTTTTTGCTAGCTAATTTTTTCTCTTTTAACATCCATAGTCACATGCTCAGTTATAGGATGTACTCTTGAAAGATGTGTGATAGAGAATGTCAGGAAGAGTGACCACTTTCCCCATCTGCACTAGTATAGTCATGGTGGACTAAACTGAGCATTTAGGAGAAAATCGGCTTGGTGGTCTACTGCAACTCCCTTCTACCCCTCAGGCCAAATTTACACTAATTGAGTGAATAAGAATTTGGGGAGCAACCTTTGTTGTTTGAAAGGTATTTAGTGTGAGAACTCTGACTGTTACATTATTATTGCTATTATTTTGGCTGTAGACAAAGAAAGAGGTGATTTGGTATATAGACAGCTGGGAGAAATAAGAAACCAGTATGGTTCTGACAAAGGCAAGACTGAAAAGAAACCTTAGAGCATGTCGCACCTTTGTAATAGGAAAGCAATAGTTTTCATAAAAGCACCACAAATTTGGCAGCACTGATAAAGGGCTCTGATCAAAGGGTTTGTGGGACCAGCCTTTGATGAGATTGCCAGAGTAGAAAAGTATTTCTTGCTTTGGCTAGCTCAGCACCCATTCCCCCTTCTTCTGGCAACAACACCCTGAATTTACTTTGTAACAACCCCACTGTCAACTCATACTGGGACTTGCCTTATCCCTCAGGAGTGGGGATTTAACCCAGGCCTGACAATATAGAGCACTATAAAATTTTTTACAGTTTTTTTAAAGGTTGAGAAATAATACACATACCATAAAGTTTACTCTTTTCAAGTGTGCAGTTCATTGATCTTCAGCATGTTTACAGAAATAGGCAACCATCACCAATATCTAATTCCAGATCAATTTTATCATCCCCCAAAGAAGTCTTGTACCCATTAGCAGTTGTTCCTCATTCCCACCCACCATCAGCCCTTGGCAACCACTAATCTATTTTCTGTCTCCATGGATTTTGCTGTGTGTACATTTTATATTAATGGAATCATACAATATGTAGCCCTTTATTTTCTGTATCCTTTCACTTAGCATATTGTTTTCAAGGTTTACTCATGTTGTATTATGTATCAGTATTTCCTTCTTTCTGTGGCTGAACAATTTTTCACTAAATAGGTATACCCCATTTTGTTCATCCATCTATCAGTTGATGGACATTCTATTTTTTATCTATGATGACTGATGCTACTATGAAGAGTCATGTCAAATTTTTGTGGGAATATGATATCAATTACCTTGGTTATATACTATGAGCAGAATCACTGGATCATATAGTAACCCTAAGTTTACATGTAATAGGGAAAATAACAACAGCTCTCTGGGCAGGCTTCAAAGGAACTCTGATCTCATTCTTTTCCTTCCAGTGGTTCCAAACTGATGTTTTCCTGCATGATTGTGGAGTGCTCATTTGCTAAGTTGCTGTGGAGTTCAGAAGAGAAGAATGGGAAGAGGAGAAGTTAAACTACTATACATCTCACTGTTCTTACCAATATTGAAACGGTTTTCTTGAGTAAATACTTCCCTGGTGGCTGAAAACTTCTAGTTAATATCTAGAGTTGTGAAAAAAATAATTGATTGTGAAGATTTCTGCCAGTGTTCTCATGGCTTTTATAATGATAGGATTTTGGAAATCCTTACTCTGCTATTTATAGCTGACATCACTATACCTCTAGTTTCTGCAATGGTATTTTTGGTCAAAGCATGTGATATAATCTGGTCCTAAGAAAAATAATTGTACTTCTGTACATGCTGAGGGTTTAGGGTTTGGGTCCTGAGTGTAGTAGTTATTTTAGGTGCACTGCCCATATCCCTGGAGCCTCTGACGTCACTGCATGCTTGTCAACTTCCAGTTGTGGATATTTGCATATGGTGCTGCCTCAGAACTTTCTAAAGCCATTTACATCTGCTCTAACCTCAGATACATCAGCCTAGACATGCTCCCTACAAACAATGAGTAGTCATAGTTGGTGTACAATGTCCAGTCTTCCTGGTCCTTTAGGTGGTATAACTTTGAGGCGTATGTTTTACGTTATTGCCCAAAATATCCCTTTAGGGTTAAGCTTTAGTTGCCCAAAGTTGCATTTGATTTATAATGTACTCTCTATCAGCTTCTTTACCTTCCCTGTCCTATCTCCCACTTTCCTACTGACATAACCTGCACAGATAAAATCCTTGGACTTGAATCTTTTTCTCAAGGTCTGTTTCTGGGAAAACTTGACTTAGAGAGAAGGAAAGCCTGGAGCCAACTGCAAACAACATATTCTACAATAAAAGTGCTAATCTGGAAAGAAGCCACCTGGGGGTATAATCTGAGAGAGTAGAGCTGAGTTCTGGAGACCATGTTTAAGCCTTCCTATTAAATCCTGACTGTTTCTGTTCACCTTCAGTAATATGAGCCAAAATAGTCCCTTTTTGGTTTTACATGAAAGTTGGTTGTTCCAGTTTTTGCTTCTGAAAGAATTCTAAATAATATGATATTGTTGACTGCAGACTTAAAAAAATAATAGCCTTAGATAAGCAAAGCTAATGTTTTGAAACCAATGGAAGTAAAAGCACCTTGACAGAGCCTTAGCTGTCTCTCACAAGGAGAAATCGAAGATATTTATTAGGTTTAGGATATAAGCTTCAGTGGTATAAATCAAGTCTTTCAAGGTAGGTACCTAATTGGGATTGAGATAAACATATGACAAAATTGCTTAAAATTGGTGGACAAAGCATGGTGAGCATCCTGAAGCAAGTCTTGATAAGTAAACTATTTGCTTGACAATCTATTTGTTCAGTAAAGCAATCCACTGTCCTATGAAAACTATTTGCCCAGATGAGCAAACTGTTTGTTCAGATAAATTGATATGCAGGAATATCCTGAAGCAAACAGTGAAGCTATTTATTACTTTAAAATTTTCCTGTAATAAACAGTTAAGTCTTGTTGACATAGGTGTTCTCAGTTCTTAATCCTGATACCTAAGCAATGTCATACAGGTGGTCTTCGTTCTCATGAAGATGAGTAGGATTTGTCTTTATGGGGGGAAGTGTCAGAGACATCAAAGGAATTCTAGGCAAGTAAGTGAGAGAGAACAGGCTTCTGTTCAAAACTCTCATCAATAATACCAATGTACTCAGATTTGAAATAGAAAACCAATAAACTAAAAATATTCAAGTCTAGAATGTAATGTCATCAAAAGGTTTTATTGTGTGTCCAGACACACATAGAAAGAAAACCTTTCTTTCAAAATATGAATAACTATAAATTTTCAAAATATTAATAACTGTAAATTTTAAACTTGGTTCCTTAAAATTCTTCTTCAAAATGAGTATTACAATGGAAAATATTTTGTAACTTAGTTCAGAGATAGTTTTGGAGGCCTACAAATGTTTCCCATTGATATCAACATATCACACAGGCAGGTAGCCATAGCCCAATTTGGCTTTCCATTTATCTGAAAACGTTTTTGTCACAGCAGAGGATCTGAGATGGCACAGAAGTGTTTGTATCCTAGCAGCAGGCAAAAGCCAGGGGTTGTCTGCCAAAGTTGTAATGCATAGATTCTGTGGTGCAGATAGCTGCCTCAAGGAGTATGTCATGGGGAATTCTAAGGATGATGAGGCCAGATTCTACTCTGCATGGATCCACAGCAGGTAAGCACTGGAATAAATGTGGTTGGCTGTCATCAGATGTAGGAGATCCTTTGTATTTAAAGCTGAGCTTTTAATAGTATTGCAGGTGAAGAGGTACAATTGAAGGAGTTTTTGCATCATATCCATAGCAGGAGAGGACCATACATCAAAAAGTTTAATTGGGATGGTTAGTTTTCACTAGCTTGTGACTACAAACACTAAAAACAATTCTTTTTTTTTTTTTTTTTTTTTTTTTGGTACGCGGGCCTCTCACTGGTATGGCCTCTCCCGTTGCGGAGCACAGGCTCCGGACGCGCAGGCTCAGCAGCCATGGCTCACGGGCCTAGTCACTCTGCGGCATGTGGGATCTTCCCGGACCGGGGCACAAACCCGTGTCCCCTGCATCGGCAGGCGGACTCTCAACCACTGCACCACCAGGGAAGCCCTAAAAACAATTTTAATCCATCAGATTGGCTAGGCTATAAGACTGTCAGGCAAAAAAGGTGATGCAACCATTCTAGAGGATAATTTAGCAAAATACATTAAAAGGCTTAAAATGTCCATATGGTTTCTTCAGGAAATTTCAATCCCAAAAACTAATTTTAAGGAGAATGTGTTCAAAAATTGACCTGAAAAATGGTTGTTCATAACAACATCATTTATTAGAGTAAAAATTTAAATCACCCTGTTCCTATAACCTTCCAAGACTGAAGCAGGAAGAAACAGAAAATATAAACAGACCAATCACAACTAATGAAATTGAAACTGTAATTAAAAATCTTCCAATAAACAAAGTCCAGGACCAGATGGCTTCACAGGCAAACTCTATTTAACATTTAGAGAAGAGCTAACACCCATCCTTCTCAAAGTCTTCCAAAAAGTTGCAGAAGAAGGAACAGTCCCAAGCTCATTCTATGAGGCCACCATCATCCTGATACCAAAACCAGACACAGATATCACAAAAAAATATTACAGACCAATGTCACTGATGAACAAAGATGCAAAAATCCTCAACAAAATTCTAGCATACAGAACCCAACAACACTTTAAAAGGATCATACACATGATCAAGTGGGATTTATCCCAGGGATGCAAGGATTCTTCAGTATATGCAAATCAACCAAGGTGATATATCACTTTAACATATTAAAGAATAAAAATCAGATGATCATCTCAACAGATCCAGAAAAGGCTTTTGACAAAATTCAACACCATTTATGATAAAAACTCTCCAAAAGTGGGCATAGAGGGAACCTACCTCAACATAATAAAGGTCATATATGACAAGCCTACAGCAAACATCATATTCAACGGTGCAAAATGGAAAGCATTTCCTCTAAGAACAGGAATAAGACAAGGATGTCCACTCTCACCACTATGATTCAACATAGTTTTGGAAGTCCTAGCCACGGCAATCAGAGAAGAAAAAGAAATAAAATGAATACAAATTGGAAAAGAAGAAGTAAAACTGTAACTGTTTGCAGATGACATGTTACTATACATAGAAAATCCTAAAGATGCCACCAGAAAACTCCTAGGGCTAATCAATGACTTTGGTAAAGTTGCAGGATGCAAAATTAATGCACAGAAATCTCTTATATTCCTATACACTAACAATGAAAGATCAGAAAGAGAAATTAAGGAAACAATCACATTTACTACTGCAACAAAAAGAATAAAATATATTGGAATAAACCTACCTAAGGAGGCAAAGGACCTGTACTCAGAAAACTATAAGACCCTCATGAAAGAAATCAAAGATGACACAAACAGATGGAGAGATATACCATGTTCTTGGATTGGAAGGATCAATAGTGTGAAAATGATTATACTACCCAAAGCAATCTGCAGATTCAATGCAATCTCTATCAAATTACCAATGAGATTTTTCACAGGATTGGAACAAAAAATTTTACAATTTGTATGGAAACACAAAAGACCCCAAATACCCAAAGCAATCTTGAGGGGAAAAAACGGAGGTGGAGGAAATCAGACTCCCTGACTTCAGACTATACTATAGCTACAATAATCAAAACAGTATGGTACTGCCACAAAAACAAAAATATAGATCAATGGAACAGGATAGAAAGCCCAGAGATAAACCCATGCACCTATGGTCATGGAGGCAAGGATATACAATGGAGAAATGACAGTCTTTTCAACAATGGTGCTGGGAAAACTGGACAGCTACATGTAAAATAATGAACTTAGAACACTCCCTAACACCATACACAAAAATAAACTCAAAATGGATTAAAGACCTAAATGTAAGGCCAGACACTATAAAACTCTTAGACGAAAATATAGGCAGAACACTCTATGACATAAATCACAGCAAGATCCTTTTTGATCCACCTCCTAGAGAAATGGAAATAAAAACAAAAATAAACAAATGGTACCTAATGAAACTGAAAAGCTTTTGCACAGCAAAGGAAACCATAAACAAGATGAAAAGACAACTCTTAGAATGGGAGAAAGTATTTGCAAATGAAGCAACTGACAAAGGATTAATCTCCAAAATTTATAAGCAGCTCATGCAGCTCAATATCAAAAAAACAAACAACCCAATCCAGAAATGGGCAGAAAACCTAAATAGACATTTTCCCAAAGAAGACATACAGATGGACAAGAGGCACATGAAAAGATGCTCAATATGACTAATTATTAGAGAAATGAAGATCAGATGTACAGAATATATACAGATTGCCAACAAAGACATGAAAGGATGCTTAACATCACTAATCATTAGAGAAATGCAAATCAAAACCACAATGAGGTATCACCTCATACGGGTCAGAATGGCCATCATCAAAATATCAACAAACAATAAATGCTGGAGAGGGTGTGGAGAAAAGGAAACCCTCTTGCACTGTTGGTAGGAATGTAAATTGATACAGCCACTATGGAGAACAGTACGGAGTTTGCATAAAAAACTAAAAATAGAACTAACATATGACCCAGCAATCCCACTACTGGGCATATACCCTTAGAAAACCAGAATTCAAAAAGACACATGCACCCCAACGTTCATTTCAGCACTATTTAAAATAGCCAGATGATGGAAGCAACCTAATGTCCATCAACAGATGAATGGATAAAGAATATGTGGTACACATATACAATGGAATATTACTCAGCCTTAAAAAGGAACGAAATTGGGTCATTTGTAGAGACTTGGATGGACCTGGAGTGTGTCATACAGAGTGAAATAAGTCAGAGAATAACAAATATCGTATATTAATGCATATATGTGGAATCTAGAAAAATGGTACAGATGAACCCGTTTGCAGGGCAGGAATAGAGATGCAGATGTAGAGAACAGATGTGTGGACATGTAGGGGAGGGGTTTGGGATGAATTAGGAGATTGGGATTGACATATATACACTACCATGTGTAAAATAGCTAGCTAGTGGGAACCTGCTGTATAGCACAGGGAGTTCAGCTCGGTGTTCTGTGGTGACCTAGATGGGTGAGATGGGGAGGGGTGGGAGGGAGATCAGAGAGGGAGGGGATATGGGGATATGTGTATACATATAGCTGATTCACTTTTTTGTACAGCAGAAAGTAACACATTGTAAAACAACTCTACCCCAAGGGGAAAAAAAAAAAGAATTGGTTAAATAAATTACCATATGTCAATAAAAGGAAATACTGTTCAGTTATTTGATGATCCCTGTACATTATGATTCTTAGATATTTGAGGGCTACAGATCATTCTTAGAATCAGATTAACACCGTGGACACTCTCCTATGCTAAACTATACATGAGCTTACCTAAATTCATACCTGAAGTCTGGCACAAAATGCCAAAAAGTTCATGGATCTCCTGATGTGCGTTTAGGGTTACTAAGTTAAAAATTCAGCATTAATTACCACTAAATTATAAAATGTTCACAGTGTATTAAATTTTAAAAATCAGAATATGTAACATATATAGAAAGAGAATTATGCCTTTTTAACTTAAATATATGCACTTATACATGAATATTATATTTTACAACCCCTAAAATAATCTATTCAATGCATAGGTCTCCTGCCTACCATTAACAGACAGAAATTACATCTTAATATTTGACTTAATTTCTCAGAAGTTTAGTTTTTCCTTTTTCTTGTTTGTTAAAACAAATAAGAAATATTCAACTACCTGCAAATACACACAAAAAAGACTTTATTACTTTTAACCAAAGGGCATATATATCAACAAAAACACCTTATACATAAAGTAATGATGAGTCTCAGTTTGTCAGTTTTCTGCATTTCTCTGTGTGTGTGTGTACATGTGTGTGTGTGACTGGAATTTGTTAGCTGTGATCAATAGAAACCAACTCTAGCTAATTTAAGCATAAGGGGCATTTATTAAATGGAAATGAGCTAGTTAATAGCTTCCAGAATGGCAGTGTAAAGAACTCTATGAAACCTCTCTGCAGCCAAAAACCAAACCAAACCAAAACAAAAACCCAGCAAACAAACAAAACAAAAAAACTTTAACTGGTAAAATTATAGAAACAACAATAACAATAACAACTATTTAATCTTCAGAAAATTTCCTAAGGATATATAGCAAATGAATAAACATTTATTCAAAAAAATCTACTAAGTCTCATTAAAAACTAGTAACAGTCTGTGGCTCTTGAGCCATGACTCACTGCCTCCACCCCAGTTCAGCCTGATGGAAGTTCCTCTCCAGATAAGTGAGACCAAGATAATAGGTCTCCCACTCCCCCCAGTTTTCATTCAAGAACTATGGTACCTCCCTGGGAGAGCCAAATTGCCATCATTTCTCCAAGGTCCATGTTGCAAAGGCAAAATTCAAGCTTTATTCAGCTGAAAAGTCAGAGACTTCCCTTTTTCACACAGCCCTCATTCATACGGCAGAAGCTTTTATGCCAAGTGTGACAGGCTAAGAATACTAGGTCCCCAGTTTCACTTATCCCATCTCACTTGTAGGATGGAGGTTTCATGCAGGGAAAGGCAAGATAAGGAGACTGAAGTCTACTGCCCTGCCCAGTCCCCTGATCATAAAGCAGGAGTGTCACACAGGGCTCCAAAGTTTCACCAATGACTATATTTGAAACAGGGAATGAGGAAGTTCAAACCTAAAGGCACTCTCAGAAACAACAGACTTTGGTGGCAAGCAATTAATAAAAATGAACATAGCTTCACAAAAATATGGGCTACTATTAAGAGCATTATGCGTAATGGTAATACCAGAGGAGAAAAAAGAAAGAAGGAACAACAACAACAACAAAAAATCAAAGGTGAGAGAAAAGCTGTACTAAAAAAAAGAAATAACAACTTGTGGTAACTAGAATTCATAGGAACAAGTGAAGAGAACCAGCAATAGTAAAAAAGGTTATTGTTACAAACTATGTAAATATATGTTTGCTTTTATTTCTTCTCTTGACCTTTTTAAAATAATTAAAATTATATAAAATAATAAATTATAACAATGTAATGTTGGGTCTGTAACACATACAGATGTAATGTATATCATTAATAGCACAAAATGGAGGTAGAGAATAGAACTATATAGTAGCTATATTTCTATAGCTGTATATCTCTTAAATTAGTATAAATTCCAAGAAGATTAGGATAATATAAAATGCATATGGTAAGCCTTAAAGCAAACACTAAGAATATAATTTTTTAAACAGTGAAAAAATTATTAAAGGAAAAAAATTACACTAGAAAATATTCACTTATCACAAAAGAAACAATAAAAAAGGAATAGCAGGCAAAAAAATGACTGAACAATATAAAAACAAAATTAAAAGTGTAGAGTAAATTCTAATTTATCAGAAATTATATTAAATGTAAATGGATTAAACACTTCAATTAAAAGGCAGAGACTGGCAGAATGCATAAAAAATGTGTTAACTGTATACTGTCTATAAAAGACACAACTTAGATTCAAAGACACAAATAGGTTGAATCTACAACAGCAGGAAAAGATATACAGCGCATGCAGTAACCAGAAGAGAGTTGGTGTGGGAACAGCAAACTTATAGATTTTAAGAAACAATTATTACTAGTGACTAGGAAGGGCATTTTATAGTAAAAAAAAAAAAAGTGTCTATCTATTAGGAAGATATAGCAATTATAAACATATATACATCTAACAACAGAGCCCCAAAATACATGAAACAAAATCTACAAAACTGAAGGGAAAAATGGACAATGTGACAATAATTGTTGAGGAATTCAATACTCTACTTTTAATAGTGGATAGAACAAGTTTGCAAAAGATCAACGAGGAAATAGATGACTTGAACAAGATTATAAACCTATTAGATATATTTGGTACATTCCAAACAAGAAGAGCAGAATACACATTCTTTTCAATAACATATGGAATATTCACTATGCTACAGTAATCAAGGGGGTCCTGGCATAAGAATAGACAAATAGATCAATGTAATAGAATTGCATGTCTAGAAATAAACATTCACATTTATGGGCAGTTGATTTTTTACAAGGGTATAATACAATTCAACAAAAAAAACAAAACAAAACAGGCTTTTCAATAAACGATGCTGGAACAATTGGATGTCCACATGAAAAATAATGAATTTAGACCCCTACCTCACACCATACACAAAATTTAACTTGAAATGGACTGAAGCCATAAGTATAAGATAAAAACTCTAAGATGAAAACATGAGTAAATCTTCATGACAGTAGATTTGGCAATGGATTCTTACATATGATACCAAAAAGCACAAGAAACAAAAGAAAAAAATAGATAAATTAGATTTCAACAAAGTAAAAATTTTGTGCTTCAAATACCTACAGAATGAGAGAAAATATTTGCAAACCATGTATCTGATAAGGTACTTGTAATCTAGAATATATGAAAAATTCTTATCACTCAGTAATAAAAAGATGATAACCCAAGCAAAAGTGAGCAAAGGGTCTGAATAGACATTTCTCCAAAGAAAATATACAAGTGGCCAATAAGCATATGAAATATGCTCAACATCATTAGTCATTAGGAAAATGCAAAATAATCCCACAGTGAGAGAACACTTCACACACATAGAAAGGTTAATGGCCTTTGCTGAAATAGTTCATCAACACTGGAAATTGAAACTTGCATTGTCACTGTTGTAATCAGTGGAAACTGGGACTGCTGCTTCCACTGTTGTTGACAGAAAGAATGATCTCTTTTATCAGTATCTCCAGATGAACTATGCTGAGTGGATGCATCTGATTAGCTGAGGTTAGGTTACCTCCCTACAAACTTGCTGCCAGAGAATCCAAGAAAGTGATAAAGTATCTCCAGCCCAATAATCAGAGGCACGTTCTGCTTTTCACCAAGACTTGAAAGGTGAGGAATTCTTCAAATACAGAAAAAAATGTACAGATAATGGACAGTCAGAAAATTTTTAAATGTACACCCTGGTTCGGATATGAACGTGGGCACGCACATGAAAATAAAGCTATACAGACCACTACATATATATTAATTAAAACATTTAGAATATTGTAGTACCAAAACCTCATTTTTTCCTTCCTTTACTAATCAGTATTTTGTGAATATCTGAACTAATTAAACAAACTTTTTAATAGTAAAATCATTTTAATTATTTTTAAATTAATTACTAAGGTAAACTTCATTGCTTTTTTTCTTAACTTTCAATTCTTCCACCTGGTTGGTAGAAATGCTCTAATTGAATACTATAGATATATTATTCTATTCTAATAGTTTGTTTTCATTTTAATTTTATTTCTAATATCATTCATGGCACTTAGAAAATGATTGTCTTTTCACCTGTGCATTTGTAAAAGCCTCATGTATAATCATATCTGTCATTCCTGGTTCAATCATATACTCATAAATCTTCCATAAACAGTGTAGTCTATTTCTAATGAAAGCCTTCAACTTAGTGTAAGAAGCATTCAACTGAGGCACTTTCAAAATCTTCTTTCATTCAAATTGCTGAGGAAGCTCTAAGTACCCTAACATCCAAATGACTTAGTGAAATTAATGATTCAAAGTAAAAGTTAAAACCTCTGAAGCCCTTTCTAGAAACAAAATCAGAGCATGAAAAGCTGAGGGAAAGCATGCCAGAGACGTTTCACTATCAAGCCAGAGGTACCAGGGCTTTTCTAAGAGCCAATAAATCAACATAATTTCAAATTCTCAGGGTTCATTGAAAAGAGCAATTATGCTAGTCAAAATAATAAGGTTGAGGCTAGGATCTGAATCATATGCCAAGTGTGATGGGAATGTATGTATTGAGGATCCAGGGCAACAGAATAAATTTTTTCAAGTGAGATGTGATTTTGTGGTAAGGTTAAAAGCACAGGCAGGGCAGTTTAACAAATGTAGGTTCGTATCTGGACACTTCATAGCTGTATGATCTTGAAAATTGTTACAGACAGAAACCATTACATGAAAACAGGATGCATTAAAACAATTAGACTATGTTATGCCTAAACCAGGCAGACAAATTACTTGTTTACATCTATAATTTTATTCCACAGGCAAAGGGAACAATGAATTCACATAATTTAATAAAATAACTTGGAATAGGCTCCTTTCTCTGAGCTATTCATGTATTAATTAATTCAGTTGAGCACCATGTACCTGGCACTCTGGAGATGTTTGTATGTGTGTGGCAGCAGAATAAGAAATCTTGGGGGGGAGACTGTGCATAAAGGCACTTGTTTTCCTGCATGCCACACTGTGCAGCCAAAAATATTTTAAAAAAAAAAGACACTTGTTTTCAAGTAGCACATAGTGTTGGGGGGAGGGGAGTGGAGAGCAGCTCAAAAGATGCACATAAAAATACCATACACACACACGTGCACACATACAACTTACTTTCTAAAGTATAAGGTGTTCCACTATAATAATTAAGGTTGGGGGAGTCTAGAAGAGAGTCAGATTCAGTCTCTGAATTAATTTAACACATTAAAACTTCTAGTAAGTATTTTAGTCATAGGATCATTAAGGTCTTTCCTAACCTGAAGATTTTTAAATAACATGACTTAATGGAATCAGTCACATCCAAAAATGTGAGTAGGCTTAAGTCATCTCTAAAAAGGAAAATTATTTTCAATTTGGCTAAGAAAGACCCAACTATAATCTCTATATAAGAGAAACACTTAAAAAAATAATTCAGAAAGACTAAAAAACAAACAGATGAACAAACATATACTAGGCAAACGGAAACAGTAAAACAGGCATTGCTCTGCTGATTTCAAAGTAGAATTTACATTAAAAAGTATGAAGTTCAACAAAGAATAATATTTTATTAATGATAAAAGCTGTAATTCAGGACTTCCCTGGTGGCACAGTGGTTAAGAATCTGCCTGCCGATGCAGGGGACACGGGTTCGAGCCCTGGTCCAGGAAGATCCCACATGCTGCAGAGCAACTAAGCCTGTGCACCACAATTACTGAGCCTACACTCTAGAGCCCATGAGCCACAGCTACTGAGCCCTCGTGCCACAGCTACTGAAGCCCACGCGCCTAGAGCCCGTACTCCGCAACAAGAGAAGCCACCGCAATGAGAAGCCGGCACACTGCAACAAAGAGTAGCCCCTGCTTGCTGCAACTAGAGAAAGCCTGCACAAGGCAACGAAGACCCAACACAGCCAAAAATAAATATAAATAAATAAATTCATATTTTAAAAAAGCTATAATTCAGAACAATTATATAACAATTATGAATATATACGCAAAAAGTGACAGAAACTATATTAATAAGGCAAAAACTATAAGATATACAAAACTATAGAATATACAGATTAATATACACTAATAGTAGGACGATTTTTGACTCCACTCTTTGTATGAGACATACTGAGGCCAAAAAGTAAATAAGAATATCGAGGACCTGAATAACATAGTCAAAAAAGACAATCTTATGGCTGTATATTGAACTGTGTGGCCTGATAATAGAGAACATAACTTCATCTCAAGAGCCCTTGGAACAGTCACAAAAATTAGTCATATGTAGAGCAAAGAGAAAGCATTAGAAAGTTTTATAAAGTAGAAACAACAAATGTTATCACAATGTAACAAAACTAGAAACTAATAGCAATATACAAACCAAAACCTTTCAAATTGAAAATTAAAAAGGCATGTAATAAACAGCTCATGGCTGAAAGCAGAAAGAAAAATCACAATTAAAATGTGTCTAAAAATTAATAATAAGAAAACACTTTGTATCAGAATCACTAGGACCTATTTAAAGACTGATCAGAGAAAAATTAAAATAAACATAAATAAAGTTCAATAACCATAAAATAATAAAAACAGTGAATTAAGTTCCAACTAAAATGCTAGAATAAAAGAGAAAACAGCAATTCAAAAAAAGCATAAAAAGCATAAATTAAAAGCAAAAAGTATTAAGGTAAAACATAGGAAAATCAATAGGTGTAATTAATAAGTCAAAATCCCATATTTTGGTTAACAAAGTAGACAAACTACTAGTTAATCACGGGATAAAGAAAGCACATATATACAAAATAAGAAATGATGAGGGGAATATAACCATTGAAACAGAAGAAACTTTAAAAATTATTAAGAGACTATTTATAGATCGTTGTGACCATAGTAGAAATGTAAAGGTTAACTACACCAATCTCCACTGAAGACGCAGAGAGTGTTACTAAGGGACAACAAATAAAAATAGGCATTAAAGAGGTTCTACACTGGATAATCCCAATAATACATAAATTGTTCCAGAGCCTAGAGAATGAAGGACATTTTAAAATTCCTTTTTAACATTGGTACCTAAACTTAATAAAAAATTGCTGAAAGGAAGAAAATTGCAGAACAAATATCACATATAAAACTACACAAATATTTAAGAGAACCCAAGATCACAAAAAGAAAATAATACGTCATGATAAGTAAGATTTATTAGAAGAATGCAATATTTGCTTACTATTGGGAAATGTATTAATATACTATATTAATAGATCTAAGTAGATAAACTATATATGTCCATATGTTTTCACAAATACACTCCCATTTATAATTTTTTAAAACCCAGCATCTTAGAATTGTATTTTATGGACATTGGATATTATTCTGAATATAATGGGAAGCCAATGGAGAATATTTAAGCAAGGCAATAACGTTATCTGATTTACGTTTCAAAGATATTTATATCATTCTGGTTCTGGTTCAGTAAATTCCTGAAGACTTGCCGGAACCATAACAGAATCTACATTCCAGAAGAAGCGAAGAAAATGTGATCCTTCAGGAAACGGCCTTAGAAAAGGTCCTAACCTATTTTCAGGCGAGGGATTGCCATAAAAGTTCACTACAAATCCTGGGGAAGTCAGTTAAACAATGTGAACTATTTTATGCATAGTTTCTTTTATATAAAAGTAATTACTGCATGAGTCTTTTATCAGACATTTCAATTCAATGTATAAATTATTATAGTTCTAGAAGAGAACTCTCACAATTGTGTTAAATATAAACACACAAAAAATGGCTCTTTTCATTCAATTGCTATTAAACACTTTTTAAAAGTGTTAATGTTGCCAGCCACAATTACATTTTATTGATTTACATTTTTAATTACATATTGCATGACTGAAAGTTAATCTGATGATGATTATCCATTGAGTAAATATTAGGGAGTAATTAGAAGGTTAGAGATTCTCTTCATCAGTGGCAGGCATAGAAAAGGGATCATTCTCTCCATTATAAATAGTATAATTGCTATATGAGGCTATAAAGATTGTGTAGAATTTGTTAGTAAGCATACAAATCAGGTCCTGTCTGTGTTACCATTAGAAATCTTAAGCTTAAGGCTGGAACTTGACATGCAAATGAATATGGGAGAAAAGGTTTGACTGACAGGGCTTGAGAACTGGTATAGATTAACCTAAAAAACATGGCTCTTGCTTGCCTTTAAGTCAGAAAGTCCTTTTTGATTAGAGATATCATTTTTCTTACCCTTTTTACTGGTAATCATTATGTCAGCTGAACTTGTTATTTGGCTCATAGTTTTAAGCACATTATATACACGTTCATGAAAAACAAAATGGTGCAAATAGCTCTCAACCCTGCTTCAAGGAGATATTTTCCCTCTTGATTGAAATTCTGCTACCCTTCCCTCAGAACAAGCTGAGAGACCCATTTTTCTTGTTCTCCCAGCTGTTATGCAAGCAAAAAAAAATTTTTTTAATCCAAGGATGTAATCATGTTGTTTCTTCACTTAAAATCCTTTAATACTCCTCACCAGTTGCAGAATAAAGTCCATGCCTTTTACGTTGTTTCCAAAACCCTGAACCTCACAGTTACTTTACCACCCTCACTGAAACTCTCCCTCTGATCTTTCCCAGCTCTGTATTTTGGGGCACATTTTCCCCTTTACCTGAAATAGCATCCTCTTATTTACCTGTGTGGTAACATCCTATTCATCCATCAAAATCCAACTCAAATGTTATTGTCTTTGCCCAGAATTATCTGCCATAGACATCACTTCTTCTGTGTATCCATAGCACTTGGGGCCACATCTTCCTTACAGGATTTAAAATATTATTTTATTATTGTTTATAAGTTTGTTTCTACCCAACATAGTGAGCTCTTGCTGTTAAGGAGTTAAATCTTCATTTCTAAGTTTATTTATGTTTTTGTTCATTTAAGAAATATTTGTTGAGTGTCTACTGTGTAGCAAGTCATGAGGTGATGGAGAGTGATGGAGGAGTTGGCCGGTGAGAATCTGCAAGAGGAAAGAAGTGGAGTTTGTCTGATACAGAAATAAGGTTGGCAGTTTGAGTACAGGAAGAAGCCAATGAGACTAGAGCAGAGCGAGGGAGAGGGAAAATGGTAGTATGACCAAATGCATGTCTGTTTTTATAGACCTCACTCTGAGCCTGACAAACAGATTGCTAATGAGATAAATCTTAATTAATCATCAAGTTATTTAGAATAGCACAATTTAAGAAATTATGGGGTACTATAAAAATCATACCTTTCATTACAAATGGGAAAATAAGGCCTAGCCAGACGCTGAGTCTTACTCTTGTTGACCTAAAACAAATGGACTGCAAGATATTTCTCCAGCATAGATGGGTTTATTTGAGATCAGTGGAGAATTGCAATTCTGAGTCTGCAACCACGGCAAGCTATGTGCAAGCCCTCCACCCTACCAGCCACTACATGGCAAGGGAAGGAATATGTTTTTGTAAAGGGGAAAAGGAAGTTGAGAAGGCCATAGGAAACAGAGTCTATGGCTTTTCATTGGCTGAGTCCTTGCCAAGAAAGAAAAGGAGTCTTTCTTCTTCCTGTTGGGCTCTGCTATTGTCATAGGATGTAAGGGCTCCCCTTTATCTATCTATCTATCTATCTATCTATCTATCTATCTATCTATCATCATCATCTATCTATCTATCTACCTACCTATGTTGGATTTTTGCACAGAATCATTTGCAAAAAGGGGTTATGCTACTCAAAAAAAAAAAAAGTTAGAAAACTGTTGTTCTAAAGAAATATTTAGCTACTGACTAAACCACAATGTCTCTTCAAGCCACATTAACATCTACTACATCCTTCTCCTGAGCTCACTATTATGCCACCAGTGCAAGTACACAGTCACATCAAAAGTGTTATTTCTGAAACTGTTCCTTAACTTTTTTTAAAAAAAAGTTTTGGCAGAACTGTGTGGCATGTGAGATCTTAGTTCTAGTTCCCTGACCAGGGATCAAACCCACGCCCCCTGCACTGGCAGTGTGGAATCTTAATCACTGGACTGCCAGGGAAGTCCCTGCTTTTCTTAACATGTGATTCCAAACTGTTACTGACTTTCTTGATACAATCTTAAAATTTAATGACTCATTTCTGTCTTGTCTTGACTTTGGACTTTGTATTCTTCACCATTTCCCTGGCTATAACCTCTGACTTTGACTTCTCTCCATGGCTATTTTGCTTTTCCCCCAGTTATACTGTTTTGGGTCCCATCTTCTAAACATTGCTATTCTTTCAATTTGGTGGTATATACAACCCTCTTAACTTCTGTATAACTCTCAGATATAGTGCTTCCACCAAGCTCAGCCCAAACCTTCAATGAAAATGGCCATAAAGAGTCACTCTACAACAAGTGGCACCATGTCTGAAATGCCAATTTTCTACTTGACCTTCACTAGATTCTACTCCCTACTCAATCCCCTCCTTACCAGTTTAACTCTTCTCATTTCTTACTGAGACCATGAGAGACCACTCATTGCAGGAGTGGAAATAACACAGTCATTTTAATGATAGAAGGCATACGTTTCCATCTGTGAGATCTTGAACAATCACCAAATATATCACAGAATCTCTGTAATTATACTTATTTCATCCTTCTGGATGAATAACATGGCATCATGTATGGGAAAACAACTTGGAAAGTACAAATTGACACATAAGGTTAATTCTGATTATGTTTTATCTATAGACTTAAATTTCAGACTATTTACCTTCATAGGTGTACTTCATATCTGTTTTCAGCCATTTTTCCCTCTGAAGACACTAATCAAATTTCTGAGTCCACCTTTTATGAAAATTGATGACCTGTGTGAACATATCATAAAGGCTTCTAGGGCCTTGGAAGGGACAAGTGGGAGCCCTGATGCTTAAGCTTATTTAGCTTCATAGTAAATCTACTTATGGAGAGAAGAATGAAAGCCAGGGCAGTTATGAAAAAGTCATGGACTGTTGACCTTTGAACCTGAAGACAAATGCAGCTCACCCATATTCTAACTGAATGTTGCTCTATCCTAATCATGATTCAGCCTCATTGGGTTTAAAAAAATCAAGATGAGCAATTGTGCATTTGAATGGCAGCCAAATGAGAAAAGACCATATCCTTCAGCAAAGCCATCTGCCCACTTTCACAGCCTGAAATGATGCAAAAATGTCACCCTGAGATCTATAGCCCATTTTCTTATGATTATCTCTAGAGCTCAAAAAAATCTCTGTACTTTTTCTAGTTTAATCCTATCTAGGTCCATTACGCATTGATTTAGTTGAACAAAATCCATTACATAACGATGCATGGTGATTATTGCTTTAATAAACCCAATTTTAACCTATTTTATTCATTTCAGTGCCTTACCAAATGCACTGAATGAAGTGAATTAAATTTTCTTCTCTTACTTTCACCTTGCCCCAAGTTAAAGAATAAGATGGTATTGAAAAAGTAATTGACTCTGTGTGATGAATAACATTTAAAAATGACTCCCAAGATTCCTGCCCTCTTGTGTTCATGCAATATGTAATCCCATTTCCTTGAATGTAGGCAAGGACCTGTAAATATGATGGGATATCACTCCTCTTATTAGGCTATGTCATGTGGCAAAGGTGAAGTGATTTTGTAGATGCACTGAAGGCTCCAAATCTGTTACTACTAACTTAATCAAAAGAGAGATAATACCTGGTGAGCCTGACCTAATCAGGTGAGCTTATTAAAGGGTATGTTAATCGTCAGAGATAGAGGAAGTCAACATGATTAGAACCATCAAAGACTCTCTCCTGCTAGCCATGAGGAAGTACTCTTCCATGTTTTAGAGAAAGCCACATTTCAAGGAAGAGTGGGAAGGTCTATAAACCAAAAACCTCAGTCCCTACAATCACCAGGAACTAAATTCTGTCAACAAACACTGAATTTATAAGAAAATTCTCAAATCCAGATTATATCACGGCCCCAGACAACACCTTGATTTCAGCCTGGTGAGACCCTGAGCAGTTTCTGTGCTGAGACCCCTGACCCACAGAAACTGTGAGATAATAAGATCTGTCATAATTTGTTATACAGTTATAGAAAACTAATACAATCTGGTTTAACCTAAAAGGTAACAAGGTAAACCAATATACCAGGAAATTAAATTTCATAAAAATAATGACTATATGTTATCTATCATGTATTAATAGAATATCTCTTTGGGCCTCAGTATCTTCCCATTTGTGAAATGGTAATGTGAGGAAGAATCTTATGCTTCAGTAGTGGCTTCTAGACTTCTGGCTTTTATGGAACAGTAAAAATTTCATTGCATTATTTTTGAGACCAATTCAGAATTTTCAACTTTTTATTTTGGTATAGAAAGTATATAACTACTATTATTAAACTAGTATGAAAAATAAAGAATGTTGTAACTCAAATGGTGATGGTCAGTTTTGTGTGTCAGCTTGGCTAGGTGACGGTCCCCAGTTATTCAATCAACGTGTTACTATAAAGGTACTTTGTAAATGTAATTAAGGTCCATAATCAGTTAACTTTAAGTAATAGAGTTTATCCTAGATAATCTGGGTAGTCCTGAATTTGATCAGTGGATAAGGCTTGAGAGCAGAGCTGAGGTTTCCCTGAGCAAGAAGAAATTCCACCTGTAGATAGAAACTTCAGCTCATCCCAGAGAGTTCTAGTCTGCCCTTCCTGACAGCCTATCCTATAGATTTCAGAGTTGGTTTGACAGTCCCCACAATTCTATAAACCAATATCTTGCAAAAAAATTTTTAATATATACTTCCTATTGATTCTGTTTATCTGGTGGAACCCTGACTGATACACAAATATAAAATAATAAAATAGTAATAAATTTAAAGTTAGGATGACTTCCTATACTACAATTATTTTTATTCATTTCTTCATGAATTGACATTGAGATGAGGTTAGCCTCAGCATTCAATGATTTCATAGCACTGCTTTGAACTTTACTCTTACCATTTTAAGCCTCCATAAGCATCAACATAAAAAACAAATGAAAAACCCCCACCCCATATCTTTACTTTGTCTAGCTTGCAAATAGGTAAACTGGGTAGGAAAAATATACAGATACCTCAATGTTCTATATTATAGAGAAAAGAAAGAGTAAGGATACAGGGGGGAAGAAAAGAAGGAAGGCAGGCATTATCCAGTTGCCAGATTCCTCCATCTTCTTAATCTTACTAACACTTAAAAGGCCACATCAAGTATATAGTTCATTTGTGAGTCATGGTCATACCAAACTCTATTCCTGGTTTACACGTAGAAGAGCAAGATTCACAATGATTAGAATAATCATTTTCTGTGGTTAAGCTCAGCAGAATCCCTATTAGAATTGCAATAAGCCATACCATTCTCCACTTTCAGGAAGTGTCTGACCTGCTGATTGTTTAAATTACACACATTACTTTCAAAAGCTGGGACTGACTTTTCCAGAATCTGCATCATAAAAATAGTGTCATCCAGAGGAAGTCTGTGTTTTATTAATAATTACATTAGTCCTTGATAAGTACTTTATAGGGTACATGAGAGAGGAACATCTTGTTTAAAAGCATAACATTTTATCGATTTCCTGGTCAGTACCTTGGCAATGGTTTTAGAGCTACATGGTAGTTCTTAAACGGCACTAAAATCCTTCAGGCCATGAAAGTTTGGTTTTGCTCAAGTAATGTTTATTGGTCATCTCACAATCCAGAGAGGCAACTTGTAAACAAGTAATTGCAAATAAGGGTGATGGATGCAATAACATAGGACCTAAAGTTGTGAACTCCTGCGAGTCCTGAGGTAACAACGATAACAACAACAAAAATCCAAGTCAGTGTCCATTCATTGAAGCTGGAAAATTGTTTTTATGTATCTGAAATCAAAAGAAATTACAGACTGTAATCAAGCTTTCTTCAAAATTGTTCTTTTTGATCAAGTTTAAGATAGATCACAGAAATTGGGTCTCATCGCTGTCCAGCAAGAGGGAGGGGTTTTAATGTGTATACTTTCCAGAATCATTTTTATTATATTTTAAAATTATATATTAAATACAATTTATTATAAATAATGTTATAATATTCTTTATTATACTTGTGGAAAATAACACCCTCAAACATTGAATCACCATCTTGATTTTCTGAAGCCCAAACTAACCTCTAATTTTGTAGTCTCCAGTTTCTTTTGACTACTGAAATTATACTCGTAAAATGGGTTATTTTAAAAATTTTAATGGGATATAGATCCTTATCCAGTGCATAGAGTCTATAGCCAAGCAGGATATAAAAAATTAGCTAGAATCCCCTGAAACAATTAGCTAGATAATGGGAGGTGCAAAAGGAAAGTTTCTAAACCGATATCCTCCCATCAAAAATCACTTTAAAAAGTGGAAAAAATATAGGAAGTAACAGTTTTAAGGTACTGGACAACAGCATAGGGATATGTGACAGAAGGCAAAAACACAAAGTTAGATCTACTTTCCAAATTGCTGAAGAGGGCAGTGGAGCCCAAACAGAGAGCATGATAGTCTCATTTTAACTGTGCAAACACAGATCATAGTTTAGAAGTCCACATGATCAGGAAGCCAGAATTTGCAAGATTAGGTAATGTAGAATTCTGTGCATAAAATAATACCATAAATCTGCATGGCTGTGATTTTGAGGTTTGGGCCAAATATTAAACTGGGTATTCATAGAGTGAAACTGTGTGGCATGGCAGAGAACAGCTTCTGGGAGGCTATGAACTGAATGGAAATTGTGGAATAGGGCTGAAATCAGCCAGAGTGGAGAGAGTTGGAGAAACTTAATTTAACACCCCAGGCATTATTCAGTTGATACCCTAGCAAGGCCACACCTTAGTAGTAGTGCTATACTAGCCTTAGAATAAGGGCTATTCCAGACCAATCCTAACAAAGATTAAAACCACATCTCAATAGTATAAAACGAATCCTCCACTAAATTAGCAGGTTGTCAGAACAAAACTCAACTTTCTCTAAAGGAAGAAAATAAAATTCCCTCTTTCAACAATGTGGTACTCATTATGTCCATTATAAAATAAAAAATTACCAGATATGCTAAGAAATAGGACAATGTCACCCATAACTGGGAGAATAAACAGTCAACAGAAACAGATGCAGTGATAACACAACTGATGGAATTAGCAGATAAGGACTTTAAAGTATCATACTTGAGTACTTAAAGTTATAATAAAAAAAAATCAGAAAAAGAAATTAAAACTGTAAAGACAAAACAAATGGAAATTGCAGAACTGAAAAAATAGAATAAATAAAATGAAAAATCCACTAAATGAGCTTTTTGGAAGATTGGACACTGCAAAATAAAAATCAGTCAATGTGAATACTTGTCAGTAGAAACCATCCAGACTATAGCACAAAAAGTAAGAAAAACTGAAAAAAAAATTATAGCTAAGCGGCTGTAAATACCGCATGTTATGAACTTCAAATATTGAGAGTTGACAGATGGGCAGGCACAGAGGTGGGAGGAGCCAACTTGCTTCAGTGCATCAACAGCTGCCTCTCCTCTGTGACCAGAGTGGCTCCTTCCCCATCTCTGTGACTTCAGTTCATGATTGTAAGGTTAGAGTGGCCAGGTGCTGATTTATTCTCCAATCAAAGCTTCTCCTGAATTTCACTGAATCCATTGGTGTGGTAGCTACCGTGGGCGTTGGCCACGAGCTGGGTGGTCTCTGTGGCTGATGCTGTTTATATGACAATTGGTATGTCTGTGGTCTCTCAAGTGTCCATGTTCACCCTCAACAGTCCCAGCTGATACCACAAACACTCTTGGGGCAGTGTCAGTGCCCTTCCCTCTCATCAGACTGCATTCAGCATGGATAATACCAAGATTTCAATGGAGTGGTCAGTAGAGTCTGAGCTACAGGCAGGGGCCAAAATGAGGTCCAGTAAAATCGAAGAATTGAAAAGAAATAGATCTGGAGGGAAAAACTGATGTCATCCACCTTAATTCCAGAAGATGGTGTCTTGGCCTAAAGGGGCCACTTTGAAAGTATTGAACCTGATGCCTCCAGACCTGAGTTGAAATTATAAAATATGTGTTGGTCTTTGATATTGATAAGCCAAGAAAAGCTAAGTGCACAGCCAAGGTCTTAGCCGATGAGAAAAGTATCTAAAAATCAAGCCAAAGGCTGTGAAAATTGAGAAAAATAGAACCTATGTCACATGAAGTTCTAAGAACAAAATCAGAATCAGAGTGCATTTTCTTAGACTCACACACAAGATGGTGGCAAATGAGATTTGCTGGGTACAAATTCCAGCCTGAGTCAGCCAAGTAGTGACCATAGATCCAGGCCATACAGAGCTGAAAAAGCTGAGTGTAGGGACAGGGATTTAGGTTGAGGCTCTATCTGGATATGAGCAGGAACAAGGAATAGAGTTTGGAATAGAACAGTGACTTTTTAACAATTTTATAGCAATAAAACCTTTTTATTTAAATGAAATCTCAGTATAACAAAAAGGTGAAGCTTCTGGTTGAACTGAGGGCCATGTTCTGGGGAGACACATAGGCTTTGCCCTCTCAGCTTCCACTACACCTTTTATAGCAGGACTTTAATCATTCCCACAGAAACCTAGTACTTCAAGGCACACCGTTTTTAAATCCATGGACATGGATACTTGAAGGTATCACCTCAGAATCTGGAACTTGCATAAAGTCAACAATCCTAGTGTGGCAGAAGGAGCAAGAATTTTGGAGTCTGATAGGCATAGTTTTTAAATCTAGTTCTCAATCTGTGTGACCTTAGGAAAGATACTGCTACCTGGGCTGCAGATTTCTGCACTTTGACTTGTGGTGAAGGGTCTGGAAAGGTACTCTTAAGTTCTCTCCTTGACATAATATGAGGCTTTCACTAAATTTCTCTCAGTGACCTTCTTCAATTTTATTCCTTTCTACTTCCTAATACTTGGGGCTGATATTCAGCTGGCACAACCTAGCAGAGCTGTCTCAGTTGTTTAAGACTGAAGGAGATGTACCTGTGTCACTGATTTTAAATATTTTGAATATCATTCCAGCCAACAGTGGATTAATGACTGCCATAAACTTGTACATATGTTATGTCAGGTATTGTACTAATATGATACACACGTGAACTCAGATTATCCTCACCTTCACACTCTGGTGGAATTATGGGGATTATCATCATTTTATAGATGAGGAAACTCTAGTTAGATCCTTCCTCAAAGTCTTAAACTAAGAAGTGACACTGCTAGAATTTAAACCCAAATTTCTCATACTTCAAATTCTTTCAGGGTTTTACTAAATCATATTCTCTGTCTTAGCACAGATATTCCATAAAGAAGAAGCCCTAAAACAAATTAAAAGAAAAAATGTGGCCTATTAGATAGTATTCAGGAAAAAAGTGGCTGCCAAATATATCCACTGATGGCTAAATATCAATGGACTTTTAAGCTGGAATCCAAGAGAATTGGAAAAAATAAGTGAAAACTTATCATGCAAGTACGGTAAGATTTATTTTTTTGGTGTTAATTCAAATAGGCTTAAAATATAAACTGTCAATCCCTTAACTAGAGCAGTAAAGATCTTAGTAATTTGTTGATTTAACTAGTTTTTGCAACATTAAATTAGATGAAGATACAGACCTTATCCAAAATGGCAAGGGAGTCTAAGAAAGATCTATTAATAGTTTTAAATGTTGGCTTAGTGACTAGGATATAATTATATTTTGTGTCTGTGGGTTCATAGAACATTAGTTTTATGCTTAGTAGCTTATCTGCCTTGGAGCTAAAAAGACTTAATATTTTTAATTGTGTGTCTAAATAACATTTTATGGTGAAATGATCTCCCATCAAAATGTCTGCAAGTTATTTTCTTCTTCCTGATGGCCAAGGATAAGGATGAGCATGATCTAGAGCAAAGAGGACATTAACTATTACAGATTTTCTGCTTAGCTAAAGGAGGAGATGATCCTTAGTTTTGCTTGTTTGCTCTGTTTTTGATTGAAAGGAATGCAGCTGTCCTTCTATAACTGGGGTTTTTAGAAGAAACTTAATTCATGGCTGCCTCCTTTGATTCCTCCACACTTAACTGGGCATCTTAAAGGACTAAAAATATTTGGCTTGGAGATATGAGATAATCTGCTTCCATTTATTTGAATCTCTGATTTTGGGGGTACAGACAAGAGAAACCTAGTATCATTTTATACAGGCAATAGGATCAGTGTATTTGGTCAAATGCACTGAGTTTGGTAAACTGGATTAAAGTTCTTTATAATTGACAGAAGTCCAATTGAATCAGCACAATCTCAAATATTACTAGTTTCCTACCTACCCTCAGCCTTGCAAAATTCTATGATAATGTTCCTCTCAACTGAAATCCTACTTCCAAGCACGCGAAAACTTCTCTGGATTTTGAAGTTCTCAAAGATGGCAGCAGAAGTAATCCTCTTAGTTCTCACATGGGCTTAATTCCTCTTGCTCATCCAGTTTATTTCATGCCCCACCTCCAGATTCTTTTTTGTACTCTTACAGCATTCAGAAAGAAAAAAAAAAGAAAAAGAAAATCCTCTTTGGAAAAATATGAGTTCCTACGTTCTGGCAGGGATAAACACTTGTTAGGTTATCACACACAGTAGCAAGACATCCTAGGGAACTAGAGTTCAAAGAGCATTCTCACCCCACCCATTGAGCTATTCAGAGGGATCCTGCTATGTTATGTGCAATGCAAAAAACACCCTCATGACTTAGCATGTTTTAACAGAGACTCAGGCAAAATCTGCAAGCCATGTGTCCTTGTTTACCCAAGATGACAGGAATGGCTTTTCTGTATATTTCTGACTATCTCTAGTTCTTAAATGCTTTGCTCAGCTCTTTCAGTTCAGGCAACTAACTAATATAGGGAAATGCTAACACAGTTTGCTTCCCAAACTAGAGTATTCTAGTGGTAACCTTTATTTTTTTATGCTGATTGATTTTCCATGTGTATAATTTAAAATAGCTGGAATGCTCTTAATGAATCCATATTCCTAAACAAATTAAAATTGGCATTCCCATAATAAGAGCTCTCTACTGGTGAAATTCTGCTTGTCACAGAAATAACTGATGTTCATAATGATGACTTAGAGACTTTCAAAGATTCTCAAATGCCAAATGAGTCATCAAAAAATTAAATTATGTTCAAAAGAGGTTTACCTGCCTATTATTAAACTTTTAATCTATTATCTCTTTATACTATATAATTATACTTTATTAAATTTTATATTTAATTTACTAGGAAATTCCCTTCCATAATCATTTCATACAACAGCAAGTGTACTAAATTGAATTTAGGCTATGTATGATACAGTCTAAAGGGGAAGTAATATTTCTTCAAAACCTACTATATTTGAAAACACAGGCATTTTTTAAAAATAAACATTGCAATCTAGAATAGTTTTATATTTACAGAAAAGTTGTGAAGATATTACAGAGAGCTCTGATATACCCCACATCCAGTTTCCTCTATTATTAACATCTTTCATTAGTATGGGACATTTATAACAGTTAATAAACCAATATTGATATATTATTATTAACTAAAGTCCATGGTTCACAGTTGGGTTCATCTGCTGTACAGTCTATGGGTTTTGATAAATGTATAATGCCATCATCACAGTATCATACAGAATAGTTTCACCATCCTAAAAATCCCCTGTGCTCTACCTTTTCACCCTTCCTTCCCTCCCTCCAAACTCCTGGTAACCACTGATCTTTTTATATGCTTTATAGTTTTGCCTTTTCCAGGATATCATATAGTGGGAATCAGGTAGTGTGTAGCCTTTTCAGACTGGCTTAGCAATGCACACTTAAGTTTCCTTTATGTCTCTTTGTGGGTTGTATTCACTTATTCCACTGTATGTATATACCACAGTTTATCCATTTACCTATTGAAAAGAATCTTGGTTGCTTCCAAATTTGGGCAATTTTGTATAAAACTGTTTTAAAATTTTTTGTCAATATCTACAAAATAACTTGCTGGGATTTTGATTGGGGTTGTGTTGAGTCTACAGAGCAAATTGGGAAGAACTGACATCTTAATAATATTGACTTTTCTTATGCATGTCCATGAAATAGCTTTCCATTTATTTAGATCTTTGATTTTTGTATCAGAGTTTTGTAGTTTTCTTCATGTACACCTTAATTATATTTTGCTAGATTTATACCTAAATATTTCATTGGGAGAATAATGTAAATGATGTTGTGATTTTAATTACATTTCAATGTTCATTGCTGGTGTATACGAAAGCAATTGACTTTTGTATATTAACCTTATTTTCTGCAACCTTGTTATAACTGCTTATTAGTTCCAGGAGTGTTTTGCTGATTCTTTAGGATGTTCTACATAAATAATCATGCCACCTGCAATATACACAACTGGTGTATCCTTTACTTCCTTTTTTGTCTTATTGTATTAGCTAGGACTGTCAGTATGATGTTAAATAGAAGTGATAGGACAGGACATCTTTTCCTTTTCCTTTGGGGAAGCTTCAAATTTGTCACAATGAACTATATTATTAGCTACAGGTTTGTTGTACATGTTCTTTATTAAGTTGAGGAAATTCCCTTCTCTGGTTTGCTGAGAGTTTTAAATCATAAATGAGTGTTGAAGTTTCTCAAATGCTTTTTCTACATCTGTTAATATGATCAAATGATTTTTCTTCTTTAGCCTGTTTATTTAATTGATTACATTTATTGTCTTTCAAATGTTGCACCAGCATTATATACTTGGGAGAATTCCCACTAAGTGTGGTGTATAATTAACTTCATACATTATTAGACTCAATTTTTGTGGAGGATTTTTTGCATTTATGTTCATGAGAGATATATTCACTAGAGAAGGAATTCTAGTTTGGATATGGTTTCTTTTTCTTTCAGTACTTTAAATATTTCACTCTATTCTCTATTTGCTCACATCATTTTTGATCAGAAGTCCTCTGTAATTCTTATCCTTGTTCTTTTATAGGTAAGATTCTTTTCCCACTTTTTTCCTATATTTCCTCCTTCTCTTTGGTTTTCTGAAGTTTGAATAGGATATGCATAGGGTTGTGTGTGTGCATACATGTGTGTGTGACAGAGTGTGTGTATGTACTGGTATTTATCTTGCTTGGTTGTCTCTGAACATCCTGAATCTGTAGTTTGGTATCTGTCATTAATTTTTGAAAGTTCTCAACCATTATTACTTCAAATATTTTTCTGCTCATCTTCTCTTCTCCTTCTGATATTTTAATTATGTGTATGCTACACCTCTTGATATTGTTCTACAGTTTTTGGATGTTTGATCTTTTTTTATTTTTTTCTCTTTATCTTTCAACTTGGGACGTTTCTACTGACTTATCTTCAAGCTCAATGATTCTTTCCTAGGCTGTGCCCAGTCTACCAAAGAGTCCATCAAAGGCATTCTTTATATCTGTAACAATGCTTTTGATTTCTACATTTCCTATTGATTTTTTCTTTGATTTTTCATTTCTCTGCTTACATTACTCATCTATTCTTACATGTTGCTTAGTTTTTCCATGAGAGCTCTTACCACATTAACCACAGTTATTTAAAAGTCCCTGTCTGTTAATTCCAACATCTATATCATATGTGAGTTTGGTTCCAATGATTGCTTGTCTCTTTAAACTGTTGTTCTTCTCCTTTCCCTCCCCTCTTCACCCCCCTCTCCATCTCCCTCTCCTTCCTCCTCCTTTTCCTTTGGCATGCCTTGTGATTTTCTGTGAAAAGGCAGGCATATTTTATTGGGTAATAGGAACTGAGGTTAAATAGATTTTCAGTGTAATTTAGTTAATCTAAATAGGTGTTGGGCTGTGCTTAATGTTTCCTGTAGCCATAGATGCCAGAAGCTTCAAAGTCTTCTAGTATCTTTCTTTTTCTCTTTCATCCTAACTTTGGGCTTCCTGAAGTATTCCTCCTCAGAGACATGATTTTCAGCTGAAACCCACTGTTATTTTACTGAGGACTTCTTGGCATGGTACTAAAGTGTGGTAGAGAAGGAAATTTCTACAATCTTGAAATTAAAACTCAGTCTTTTAGAGGGCTTGAATCTTGGCACCATAACCTTCACAAATGTTTCTCCAATGATTTACCTTTTATTCACCTCTTCTCCCTACACTTTTCCCTGGCTGCAATATTACCAATCTTTTTTTTTTTTTTTTTTTTTTTTTGGGTATGGGGGCC
>NW_020175186.1:3568049-3583387 GCF_003031525.2 Neophocaena asiaeorientalis asiaeorientalis
CCACCAGGGAAGCCCTTACCAATCTATTTTTATGCAGCCTTGACCATCATTGAAAATATATTTTTCCTTCGCTTAGCTGAAATAAGAAGGCTGGAGGGGAGCTGGAGTAAGAGGAATTTCTTTCCCCCACTGTGATAAGACTCAGACATAGTCCTTTCTGCTAGAGACTGGGTCTTTGCTATGGAAAAGGTTCTGGATATATTTCACAATATTTTACAAGCTATATTTTATATCTTCCTTTGCCCTTGGCACTTGGGAACCCCCACTTGGGAATCTCTCTTGCTTTCTTAGATCTCCCTGACAGAAACCTAATGTGGGTCACAGAGGTAGAGCCAATGAAATTGTAGGGACTTCCAAGGCTGTAGCCACCAGGAGCTTCTCACTCTCAGACCAGTCCACACTTAACCTCCAGCAATGCATCAAAAGTACTATTTCAGTGTTCCTGTTCCTTCAGGTAAGGAGAGCTCAGCTGTGTCTCTTTGAATATGACTATTTCTCCAGATTTGGGGGTGAAGGTTTATCTAACAATCTCAGTTTTCTGAGAGAGTCAAGAAAATTAACTGATTTTCAGTTTGTCTAACTTTTTCTGTTGGAAAGACTTGGGGTGATGAATTCCAAGCTCTTTACACATTGGAACTGAAACTGAAAAACAGTATTTTTAAAATATATTATTTCATTTAAAATTTACATTAGTACTAAGATATAGGGAAGTAATATGACAGACACCATCCAATAAGTAAGACAAAAAAGCAACCACAGTTTAAATTCAGATCATCTGAACCCAAAACCTTCTGTCATGTCACTACTGCATGCTGCTTTTTCATATTCTGTGTGTTGCTCCTTAGGATTACCAAGAGTGGCAGAGGGAGCAGGAAGCATGGGTGTGAATTCAGAAGTCAGTGGTTTAAATGGGCATCTGAGATCTGCAGTTATTTTCAAGCTGAAAAATAATTTGATCCAGTAACTACTATTCAAGGAAAGGTCAAATCATTTCCCACTGTACTTACTGATGGACTTACTATAACTGTAAGCTACTGTACTTACAGTTCAATAGCTTTCACAAAGGGAGTTTGTAATGTGGTCATTGACCTTGTACATTGGCACCTGCATTATAAAGAAGTAAATTTAGTCTATAACTGAAAACTCACAGACACTGCAATAGGTCAACACCATATATTGCACATCCATTCAAAGGCCAATAAAAGCAAATACTGCAGCATTTGAGGACTAGAGAAAGGGAGCAAAATAGCAATCATAATGAAGTATTTATTCTCCAGGTAATATTTTAAAACATTCTGTTAGTTCCCATACACACAAAAACATATGCTACTATTATTATTTATAATCACCAGTCTTAAAGATTTTTATCTGTATTATTATTAATTTCACAATATATGCAAAACAGATATTATCATCCACACTCTGCAAATAAGGAAAGTAGAGAGGTTAAGTAATTTGCCTGGGTCATAGATTTTAAGTATTTGAGCCCCAACAATTGACCTCATATTCTTTATTAACAAAGTCCATTTTCCTTCTGTCAAAGAAACTTACAGAGAAATTGATTTTTGTGTTTTATGTGGGAGAACTACACAAGTGGAATTTAGTGGAGAGGGAAGAAGGTGGCTAACAGTGATAAAGTGATGATCTATATGCCTTATAACTCCTTTCACTGACACACTTCAGTTAGCTTTTCTCTGAGGATACTGTGTAGGCAGTGACAAAAGTGAGTTCTTGGCTTTGGTAAGAATAAACACACGGTATCCACCCTGCAAAAAAAGCTAGCTCACCATACACTTTTATTCAGGAATACCCTGGGAGTATACTTTTGTCATTTGTCTGAATGGATATTCTATTTCCTCATGCATATGTGGTCTTGCAAAACAAAATATGGTTTTTAGTCATTTTGGAAATTCTTTTTATTCACATGATAAGCCAGAATCTCCTTTCACACTTTTTATATTTTAAATGCTGAGTCAAAGCTGATTTCAAATACCTGATGGCATGCATTTCGGTTTATATTAAAAAGTTCTCCCATAAAACTCAATAGAATTGATCATGTAGGCCAATGATATAGTTTTACTAGTCTTATGTATAATGCGCATGATTTCCTTACTTTAAATTCAACTTTAAGTAAATACTTTATTATTGTTATTTTATAATAATAATATTATTATTATTACATAATCTCCATTAAGTCATGAGAATTCTAGCCCATAGTACACACTTGCAAAGAGTATCTAAAGCAGAAAAATTTGTGAATAGGTGGAACAGATGGTTGTTTGAACAATCTCACATTTAGTGTTTTGGGGAAGTCATCTGCCTAAAAATATGCCTTACTAGCCTGTTTCAGTATGGGTTTTCTAACATTAGAGCTCCAATCCTTTGGTTTGTAAAGAATTTAAAGTCTAAAGATTTAAGAATACTTTTACATTCAGTGATCTCCTACCATATTAAAGCATCTCAATTAGTGCAAAGGATTAGAACTTACAAAGAACATGGAGATAAGACATGAAAATGAATACATTATAAGGTAGTATGTGATTAAAACCCTTTAATCTCTGTTTTTAAAAACCATATAGATATCTCTATGAGGAATATCACTTTAAGTTTAGGAATCAGTGACAATGTAGTTTGTAAATTATTTTTTCATCTAAGAGGATTGTCTTGTAGTAATTAGAAAAAAGATACCAAGATACAGTCATGATACAGATATGATCTAGGGACATTTATCCATAAGGAAAGGAGAAAGGAATTATATTTGGGAAGACGAGGCTTGAATTATTTCCAAGGAAATGGGATTTCAGCTGAGGTGTGATGAGAAGATAGTGGGAAACATAGTAAAAACTGTGTTTAAATGGAATAAAAATGCACAGGCTTTGTTTTAATCCTGCCACACTTGGGCACATCACTTCACTTCTCTGACGCTTAATTTTCTTATTTATATAAAAGGGGAATTAGGGTAAATTGGCACTAAAAATATGTGTATGTTTGCTACCACTGTTACTTATGTTTCTCTATCAGATATCACTAGTCAAACATACCACTCTGTAGAGATAAGCTGAGATAAAGTCTCAAAATCTGTTCAAAAATTGCAGATGGATATAGATAATCTTATGGAAAAAATTGCTAGAATAATAAGTAAATATAGCAAAGCTATAGGATACAATATACAAAAATCAATTGAATTTCCATATTCTAGCAATGAAATATCAGAATGTGAAATCAACGATGTTACCTCAGCATCGTTAATGCTACCTCAGCATTAACGATGTACCTCACATAACTCTATGAGTTCTGTATGCTTGCCCATGCTTAGTTAGGTCAGTCTTTAATTTTACCCATTCTAACAAATGTATAGCAATATCTCATTGTGGTTTTAACTTATATTTACTTAATAATTAACGATGTTTACTATCTTTGTATGTGCTCATCTATATAGCTTTTTTGATGAAGTATCTATTAAGAATTCTGTCCATTTTAATGGGTTTTTATATTATTGAAATTTGAGAATTTTTTTTGTATATCCTTGATATATATTCAGATATCTGACTTGCAAATATTTTTTCCCCAAATTGTGGTTTACATTTTAATTTTCTTAAGACCGTTTTTGGAAGAGCAGAAGTTATTAATTTTTGTAGTGAAATTTATTTGTTATTTTATATATTTTATATATCATGCTTTTGGTGTCATATCTAAGAAACAAATTGCCTATCACAAGGATTTTCTCCCCTGCTTTCTTCTGGAAATATTAGTTTTAAGATCATGATTAGTCCTTTGCAAATTTTTACATATGGTGTAAGAAATGGAATATCATATTTTTGCATATGGGTACCCAAAATTTTCAGTACTATTTGTTGAAAACATTATCTTTTCCCACAGAATGACCTTTGCAACTCTGCCAAAACCCAATTAACCATACATGCACAAGTCTGTTTCTGGACTCTATTCTGTTCCATTTTGATCAAATTATCTTAATGCCAATATCATACTACCTTGATTACTGTTAACTTTACAGAAAGTTTTAATGTCTGGTAGAGTAAGTTCCTTAACTTTGTTCTTCTCTTTCAAAGTTGTTTTGTCTATTCTATATCTTTTTCATTTCCATTTGAATTTTAGAATCAGCTTTTTGGTTTCTACAGAAGAATCTGCTCAGATTTTCATTTGGATTGCTTTGAATCAATAGATAATTAAGAGAAAATTGGTATCTTAAAAATATTGAGTCTTCCCACATATGATCAATGTATATCTACAGGCATACCTCGTTTTATTGCACTTCACTTTATTGTGCTTCATAAGCATTACATTTTTTACAAATTCTAGGTTTGTAGAAACCCTGAATTGTCAGATGATGGCTAGCATTTTTTTTTAATCAATAAATTATTTTTAAATTAAGGTATGTACTTTTTTAAAACATAATGCCATGGCATACCTAATAGACTATAGCAGAGTGTACACATAACTTTTATATGCACTGGGAGACCAAAAAAATTATGTGGCTCACTTTATTGCAAAATTCACTTTATTTTTGTGGTTTGGAATTGAACTTACAGTACCTCCGAGGTGTGCCTGTATTCTTTAAGAACTTAATTTCTTTCTCCACATTTTTGCAGTTTTCAGTATACAGGTCCTGTACATCCTTTGTTAGATTTATCCTAAGTATTTCACATTCTTGATGTCACTATAAATTATTAGCACCAAATTGTTATAAATACATTTTAAAATTTCAATTTCTAAATGTTCTTTGCTAGTATATAGAAATATAATTTTTTTTATATTTACATAACAATCTTATGTCCTACAACCTTGCTAAAAGTCATTTATTTTCCTAGTAGCTCTTTTGCAGATTAAATCGTATTTTCTCTGTAGATGTCATGTCACCTTGCAAATAAAGACAGTTTTACTTTTTCCTTCATATTCAAACGTCTGTTTTTTTTTTTCTTACCTGCCTACACTGGCTAGAATCTACATTACATGCTAAATAGAAGTATTGAGAACACACTTCATTCTCTTGTTTCTGATTTAAATAAATTGGTCAAATGGCTCCTCACTTCCATTGTTTCCAATTTTAAAAAAATCCTGCCATGTGCCTTATCTTTTTTCCTTTAAACATAATGTTTCTTTTATTCCATGGCTGCTTTTAAGATTTTATCTTCATCTTCAGTTCTAAGAAATATGATCATAATACACCTTGGTATAGCTAGTTTCACATTTCTTGTTTAGACTTCCTTTAGCTTCTTGGATCTACAAGTTAACAGCTTTCGTCAAAATTGGGAATTTTTCAACCATTATGCCTTCATATATATTTTTTAATATCCCCCCATCTTCTCCTTCAGAGACTCCAATTAAATGTGTATTAAGCTGCTTTAAGTTGTCCCACTACTTACTGATGTTCTTTAAAAAAAAAAATTCATTCTTCTTCCTCTGTGAATTTTATTTTGAAAAGTTTTTATTGGTAAGTCTTCAAATACACTGATATTTTTCCTCTGCAATGTCTAAACTACTACTAATCCAGTCCAGTATGCCTTTTCATCTCAAATACTGTAATTTTCATCTCTAGAAGTTTCATTTGTTTTATTATTATCTCTTCTCTATTTCTGAATATATCATGTTCAGTCTTTTTTCTAGGTTCATGACTTATGTGATATAGTTGCCTAACTGTTTTAATATTGTTGACTACTAATTCTATCATCTGCCTCATTTCTAGATCCATTTCCACTTATACTTCTTCTTACTATGGGCCATAGTTTCCTTCTTGGTGTGTCTAGTAATTTTTTTTTTTTTTACCTGGATGCAAAATACTGTGAGTTTTATCTGTTTGGATGTTAAGTATTTTGATATCCCCAAAATATTCTTAAGCTTTCTTTTGATATGTAGTTAAGTTACTTGAAAATGATTTGATCTTTCTGAGTTTTACTTTTAAGATTTGTTAGGAGGGATCAGACCAGCATTTAGTTCATGGTTAATTCTTCTGAATAATAAGGCAAGACTCTTTTTAGTAGTCCAATGTTCTACAATGTTCTGTGAATTATGAAGTTTTCTACTCTGATTGTTGTAAATATGCTCTCATGAGATCTGGGCATTGTTCCTCCTAATCTTTTCAGATTTTCTGTTCTCAAGAAACTACTCAAGAAACTACCTTGAGTAGTTTCTTTAAACATATCTTGATCAGTGCTTAACTGATTACTTGAGGAGGACTCTGTAGAGATCTCTGGAATTCTCCCCACTCTGGCACTCTATCCTATGAACTCTTGCCATCTTGGCCTCAAAAGACTCCTAGCTTTATCATCTTAGCTCACAGTGTACAATGGACTCTGACTAAGGTCCCCCTATCTGCCCTGCAACCTGTAAACTACCTCCAGACATTGACCTATGGGAATCATAGGGTTTTCCGCATTTTTTCCTATAGCTCAGGGATCATTAACTTCTGTTACCTGATATTCAGTAATTTGAGAGCCAATTTTTCATATATTTTGTCCATTTTTTAGGTTGTTTCAAAAACAAGGGTAAATCTAGTCCCTGTTACTCCATCTTAGCCAGAAGTGGAAGTTTTCACATTATTGATTATTGCTGTATTAAATGACTGCCTAACATATAGTTTCTTATTAACAGAAAACAGATATTTGAATAAATGAAAGGAAGACGAGGATTTTCCAGACAGAGGTAAAACCCTGGGCTAGGAATGAGCTTCTGAATTTAGGGCATATCAGAAAAACTGGTGTTGTCAAAATAGAGTGAATGAGGGGAGATAGTAGTAATGAATACCTATATAGAGGTGAGAAAGAGCTAGGTGATACAGGACCCTCTAATAATTTTGAATAGTTTTCTAATCATCCTGCAATATTGTGGCTCTGATCAAGAGAATGGTATGATTATATATACATATTTAAAAGATCACATGAAGCCATGCATAGCCAGGCCACACAGCCAGCTGCATGAAGAGCCATCACCCACCAGTGCACCGTAGCAGCCATATGGGAGGCCACCCTCACCCACCACTGGGCAAAAGCAGTCAACCCTACCTTCCAGTGTGTTCACAACAGTCGACCCCACCACAAAAGAAGGGCACATACAGCCCAAATAGAGGACACTCCTAGAACATCTAGCTCTGGAAGTCAGAAGAGAGCATGCTGCTGAGCCCCATAAGACATTTTCTACATAAGGCCACTTCTCCAAGATGAGGAGACATAACAAACCTATCTAATACATAAAAATAAACACAACAAGTTAGGCAAAATAAGGAGAGAAATATGTTCCAAATAAAGGAAAAAGACAAAATCTCAGAAAAACAACTCAGTGAAGCAGAGATAAGCAATTTACCCAATAAAGAGTTCATGGGGGCTTCCCTGGTGGCACAGTGGTTAAGAATCCACCTGCCAATGCAGGGGACACGGGTTCGAGCTCTGGACCGGGAGGATCCCACATGCCATGCAGCAACTAAGCCTGTGCGCCACAACTACTGAGGCTCGCATGCCTGGAGCCCATGCTCTGCAGCAAGAGAGGCCACCGCAGTCAGAGGCCCATGCACAGCAGCGAACAGTGGCCCCTGCTCGCCACAACTAGAGAGGAGCCCGCGCACAGCAACGAAGACCCAACGCAGCCAAAAATAAATAAATTTAAAAAAAAAAAAAAGAGTTCATGGTAATGATAATAAAGATGCTCACAAATTTCAGAAGGAAAATATGTGAATACAGTGAGAACCTAAAAAACAAAAGAGTTAGAAAACATGAAAACGAACCAACCTGAGCTGAAGAATACAATAACTGAAATTAAAAATACACTACATGGAGTCAACAGTAGATTAAGTGATTCAGAAGAATGGATCTATGATCAGGAAGACAGAGTAATAAAAATCACACAAATTTAACAGAGAAAAAAATTTTTAAATGAGGATAGTTTAAGAGACCTCTGGGACAAGTATAGCAGCATTCACATTATAAGAGGTCCTAGAAGGAGAAGAGAGAGAGAAATATGCAGATACCTTATTTGAAGAAATAATAGCTAAAAATTTCCCTAACTTACAGAAGGAAACAGACATTGAGGTCCAGAAAGCAGAGAGTCCCCCAAAAGATGAACTCAAAGAAGTCTGCACCAAAACACATCATAATTAAAATGGCAAAAATTAAAAGCAACAAGAGAAAAGCAACTAGTTACATACAAAGGAACTCCCATAAGATTATCAGTTGAGTTTTCAGTAGAAACTTTGCAGGCCAGAAGGGAGTGGCATCTCAAAGTGCTGAAAGAAAAAACAAACAAACAAACAAACCCTATAACCAAGAATACTCTACTCAGAAAAGTTATCATTCAGAATTGAAGGAGAGAGAAAGAATTTACAGACAAGCAAAAAGTAAAAGAGCTCATCACCACTAAACTGGCCTTACAAAAATGAAGGCACTTCTCTAAGACAAAAGAAAAGGTTACAACTAGAAATAAGAAATTTACAAAAGGAAATATCTCATTGGTTAAACGCAAACATATAGTAAAGGTAGTGGACCAACCACTTATAAACCTAGTAGGAAGGTTAAAAGACAAAAGTAGCAAAATCATCTATATCTACAGTAAGTAGTTAAGGGATACACAAAGTAAAAGTATGTAAAATATGACATCAAAAACACAAAACATGGTGGAGGAAGTAAAAATGTAGGACTGTTAGAGCGTGTTTGAGCTTAAGACATCATCAACTTGAAAATAATATGTGTCTACATAGATATAGATATATGTTGTAATATATAAAGCCTCATTGTAACCACAAAACAAAAACCTACCATTGATAATACAAAAAGTGAAGAGAAAGGAATCCAACCATAACACTAAATATAGTCATCAAGTCACAAGGGAAGAGAACAAGAGAAGAAATGAACAGAGAGAAAATACAAAAGCAGCAAGAAAACAATTAACAGGGCTTCCCTGGTGGCACGGTGGTTGAGAGTCCGCCTGCCGATGCAGGGGACATGGGTTCGTGCCCTGGTCCAGAAAGATTCCACATGCCACAGAGTGGCTGGGCCTGAGAGCCATGGCCGCTGAGCCTGCGTGTCTGGAGCCTGTGCTCCTCAAAGGGAGAGGCCACAGCAGTGAGAGGAAAAATGGCAATAAGTACATACTTATCAAGAATGACTTTAAATGTAGGTAGACTAAATGCCCCAACAAAGGACATACAGTGGCTGAATGGATTAAAAAACAAAACAAAACAAAAAAACATTTATATGCTGCCCATATGAGACATATCATATCTAAAGACACACACAGACTGAAATGAGGGGATGGCAAAAGACATTCCATGCATATGGAAACAAAAATAAAGCTGGGGCAACAATGCTTATATCAGACAAAATAGAGTTTAAAACAAGGCTGTTGGGAGCTTCAAGATGGCGAAAGAGTAAAACGCGATCACCTTCCTCCCCACAAATACATCAGAAATACATCTACACGTGGAAGAACTCCTACAGAACACCTACTGAACGCTGGCAGAAGACCTCAGACCTCCCAAAGGGCAAGAAACTCCCCGTGTACCTGGGTAGGGCAAAAGAAAAACAGAGACAAAAGAATAGGGACGGGACCTACACCAGGGGGAGGGAGCTGTGAAAGAGGAAAGGTTCCCACATACTAGGAAGCCCCTTCGCAGGTGGAGACAGGAGGCTGGCTGGGGGGAAGCTTCGGAGCCGCGGAGGAGAGCGCAGCCACAGGGGTGTGGAGGACAAAGCAGAGAGATTCCTGCACAGAGGATCGGTGATGACCAGCACTCACCAGCCCCACAGGCTTGTCTGCTCACCTGCTGGGGCGGGCGGGGGCTGGGAGCTGAGGCTTGGGCTTCGGTCGGATGCAGGGAGAGGACAGGGGTTGGCTGCGTGAACACAGCCTGAAGGGAGCTGGTATGTCACAGCTAGCCGGGACGAAGTCCGGGAAAAGTCTGGAGCTGCCGAAGAGGGAAGAGACTTTTTCTTGCCTCTTTGTTTCCTGGTGCACGAGGAGAGGGGATTCAGAGCGCTGCTTAAAGGAGCTCCAGAGATGGGCGCAAGCCGCGGCAAAAACGCAGACCCTAGAGACGTGCATGAGACTCTAAGGCTGCTGCTGCCGCCACCAAGAAGTCTATGGGCAAGCACAGGTCACTATCCACAACTCCCCCCGCGGGAGCCTGTGCAGCCCACCATTCCAGGGTCCCGTGATCCAGGGACAACTTCCCCAGGAGAACACATGGTGCGCCTCAGGTTGCTGCAACTCATGCCAGCCTCTGCTTCCGCAGGCTCATCCCACATCCGTACCCCTCCCTCCCTCTGGCCTAAGCGAGCCAGAGACCCCGAATCAGCTGCTCCTTTAACCACGTCCTGTCTGAGCGAAGAATAGACACTCTGAGGCAACCTACATGCAGAGGCGGGTCCAAATCCAAAGGTGAACCCCAGGAGCTGAGTGAACAAAGAAGAGAAAGGGAAATTTCTCCCATCAGCCTCGCAGCAGCAGATTAAATCTCCACAATCAACTTGATGTACCCTGCATCTGTGGAATACCTGAATAGACAACAAATCATCCCAAATTGAGGAGCTGGACATTGGGAGAAACGATATATATATTTTTTCCCCTTTTTTTCCCTATTTGTGAGTGTGTATGTGTATGCTTCTGGGCGTGATTTTGTCTGTATAGTTTTGCTTTTACCATTTGTCCTAGGGTTCTGTCTGCCCTTTTTTTTGTTTTGTTTTGTTTTCTTACTTAAAAAAAAATATTTTTTCTTAATAATTATTTTTAATGACTTTATTTTATTTTACCTTCTTCTTTCTTTCTATTTTTCTCCCTTTTATTCTGAGCTGTGTGGAGCACAGGCTCTTGGAACTCCAGCCAGGCATCAGGGCTGTGCCACGGAGCTGGGAGAGCCAAGTTCAGGACACTGGTCCACAAGATACCTCCCAGCTCCACGTAATATCAAATGGCGAAAATCTCCCAGAGATCTCCATCTCAACACCAAGACCCAGCTCCACTCAATGACCAGCAAGCTACAGTGCTGGATACCCTATGCCAAACAACTAGCAAGACAGGAATACAACCCTATCAATTACCACAGAGGCTGCCTAAAATCATAATAAGGCCACAGACAACCCAAAACACACCACCTGATGTGGACCTGCCCACCAGAAAGACAAGAAAAACCTTTAAAGACAAGCAAAAGCTAAGAGAATTCAGCACCACCAAACTAGCATTACAACAAATACTAAAGAAACTTCCCTAGGCAGGAAACAGAAGAGAAGGAAAAGACCTACAAGAATAAACACAAAACAATTTAGAAAATGGTAATAGGAACATACGTATCAATAATTACCTTAAATGTAGAAGGATTAAATGCTCCAACCAGAAGACATACATTGGCTGAATGGATACAAAAACAAGACCTGTATATATGCTCTCTACAAGAGACCCACTTCAAACCTAGGGACACATACAGACTAAAAGTGAGGGGATGGAAAAAGATATTCCACGCAAATGGAAATCAAAAGAAAGCTGGAGTAGCAATTCTTATATCAGACAAAATCGTCTTTAAAATAAAGGCTATTACAAGAGGCAAAGAAGGACACTACAAAATGATCAAGGGATCAATCCAAGAAGAAGATAAAACAATTGTAAATATTTATGCACCCAACAAAGGAGCACCTCAATATACAAGGCAAATACTAACAGCCATAAAAGGGGAAATCGACAATAACACATTCATAGTAGGGGACTTTAACACCCCACTTTCACCCATGGACAGATCATCCAAAATGAAAATAAATAAGGAAACACAAGCTTTAAATGATACATTAAGCAAGATGGACTTAATTGATATTTATAGGACATTCCATCCAAAAACAACAGAATACACATTCTTCTCAAGTGCTCATGGAACATTCTCCAGGATAGATAATATGTTGGGTCACAAATCAAGCCTTGGTAAATTTAAGAAAATTGAAATTATATCAAGTATCTTTTCCGACCACAATGCTACGAGACTAGATATCAATTACAGACAAAAATCTGTAAGAAATACAAACACATGGAGGCTAAGTAACACACTACTTAATAACAAAGAGATCACTGAAGAAATCAAAGAGGAAATCAAAAAATACCTGGAAACAAATGACAATGAAAACACGATGACCCAAAACCTATGGGATGCAGCAATAGCAGTTCTAAGAGGGAAGTTTATAGCAATACAATCCTACCTTAAGAAATAAGAAACATCTCAAATAAACAACCTAACCTTACACTTAAAGTAATTATAGAAAGAGCAAAAAAACCCAAAAGTTAGTAGAAGGTAAGAAATCATAAAAATCAGATCAGAAATAAATGAAAAGGAAATGAAGGAAATGATAGCAAATATCAGTAAAAGTAAAAGCTGGTTCTTTGAGAAGATAAACAAAATTGATAAACCATTAGCCATTAGCCAGAATTATCAAGAAGAAAAGTGAGAGGACTCAAATCAATAGAATTAGAAATGAAACAGGAGAAGTAACAACTGACACTGCAGAAATACAAAGGATCATGAGAGATTACTACAAGCAAGTATATGCCAATAAAATGGACAACCTGGAAGAAATGGACAAATTCTTAGAAAAGCACAACCTTCCAAGACTGAATCAGGAAGAAATAGAAAATATGAACAGACCAATCACAAGCACTGAAATTGAAACTGTGATTTAAAATCTTCCAACAAAAATAGATAATATGTTGGGTCACAAATCAAGCCTTGGTAAATTTAAGAAAATTGAAATTATATCAAGTATCTTTTCCGACCACAATGCTACGAGACTAGATATCAATTACAGACAAAAATCTGTAAGAAATACAAACACATGGAGGCTAAGTAACACACTACTTAATAACAAAGAGATCACTGAAGAAATCAAAGAGGAAATCAAAAAATACCTGGAAACAAATGACAATGAAAACACGATGACCCAAAACCTATGGGAACATGATACTATACATAGAGAATCCTAAAGATGCTACCAAAGAACTACTAGAGCTAATCAAAGAATTTGGTAAAGTACCTGAATACAAAATTAATGCACACAAATCTCTCGCATTCCTATACACTAATGATGAAAGATCTGAAAGTGAAATCAAGAAAACACTCCCATTTACCATTGCAACAAAAAGAATAAAATATCTAGGAATAAACCTACCTAAGGAGACAAAAGACCTATATGCAGAAAATTATAAGACACTGATGAAAGAAATTAAAGATGATACAAATAGATGGAGAGATATACCATGTTCTTGGATTGGAAGAATCAACAGTGTGAAAATGACTCTACTACCCAAAGCAATCTACAGATTCAATGCAATCCCTATCAAACTACCACTGGCATTTTTCACAGAGCTTTAAGAAAAAGTTTCACAATGTGTATGGAAACACAAAAGACCCGAATCGCCAAAGCAATCTTGAGAAAGAAAAACGGAGCTGGAGGAATCAGGCTCCCTGACTTCAGACTATACTACAAAGCTACAGTAATTAAGACAGTATGGTACTGGCACAAAAACAGAAATATAGATAAATGGAACAGGATAGAAAGCCAAGAGATAAACCCATGCACATATGGTCACCTTATCTTTGATTAGGGAGGCAAGATTATACAATGGAGAAAAGACAGCCTCTTCAATAAGTGGTGCTGGGAAATATGGACAGCTACATGTCTAAGAATGAAATAAGAACAATCCCTAACACCATACACAAAAATAAACTCAAAATAGATTAAAGACCTAAATGTAAGGCCAGCAACTATCAAACTCTTAGAGGAAAACCTAGGCAGAACACTCTATGACATAAATCACAGCAAGATCCTTTTTGACCCACCTCCTAGAGAAATGGAAATAAAAACAAAAATAAACAAATGGGACCTAATGAAACTTAAAAGCTTTTGCACAGCAAAGGAAACCATAGACAAGATGAAAAGACAACCCTCAGAATGAGAGAAAATATTTGCAAATGAAGCAACTGACAAAGGATTAATCTCCAAAATTTATAAGCAGCTCATGTAGCTCAATATCAAAAAAACAAACCACCCAGTCCAAAAATGGGCAGAAGACCTAAATAGACATTTCTCCAAAGATGATATACAGATTGCCAACAAACACATATAGGGATGCACACATCTCTAATCATTAGAGAAATGAAAATCAAAACTTCAATGAGGTATCATCTCATACCAGTCAGAATGGCCATCATCAAAATATCTACAAACAATAAATGCTGGAGAGGGTGTGGAGAAAAGGGAACCCTCTTGCACTGTTGGCAGGAATGTAAATTGATACAGCCAGTATGGAGAACAGTATGGAGGTTTCTTAAAAAACTAAGAATAGAACTATCATACGACCCAGCAATCCCACTAGTGGGCATGTACCCTGAGAACAGCATAATTCAAAAAGAGTCATGTATCAAAATGTTCATTGCAGCTCAGTTTACAACAGCCAGGACATGGAAGCAACCTAAGTGTCCATCAACAGATGAATGGATAAAGAAGATGTGGCACACATATACAACGGAATATTACTCAGCCATAGAAAGGAACAAAACTGAGTTATTTGTAGTGATGTGGACAGACCTAGAGACTGTCATTCAGAGTGAAGTAAGTCAGAAAGAGAAAAACCAATACCATATGCTAACACATATGTGTGGAATCTAACTATCATACGACCCAGCAATCCCACTAGTGGGCATGTACCCTGAGAACAGCATAATTCAAAAAGAGTCATGTATCAAAATGTTCATTGCAGCTCAGTTTACAACAGCCAGGACATGGAAGCAACCTAAGTGTCCATCAACAGATGAATGGATAAAGAAGATGTGGCCCACATATACAACGGAATATTACTCAGCCATAGTAAGGAACAAAACTGAGTTATTTGTAGTGATGTGGACAGACCTAGAGACTGTCCTTCAGAGTAAAGTAAGTCAGCAAGAGAAAAACCAATACCATATGCTAACACATATGTGTGGAATCTAAAAAAAAAAAAAAAGGGTCATGAAGAACCTAGGGGCAAGATGGGAATAAAGATGCAGACCTACTAAAGAAGGGGCCTGAGGATACGGGGAGGGGGAAAGGTAAGCTGCGACAAAGTGAGAGAGTGGCATGGACTTATATACACTACCAAACGTAAAATAGATAGCTAGTGGGAAGCAGCCGCATAGCACAGGGAGATCAGCTCAGTGCTTTGTGACCACTTAGAGGGGTGGGATAGGGAGGGTGGGAGGGGGGAGATGCAAGACAGAAGAGATGTGAGGACATATGTATAACTGATTCACCTTGTTATAAAGCAGAAACTAACACACCATTGTAAAGCAATTATACTCCAATAAAGATGTTAAAAAAACAAAA
>NW_020175186.1:3583553-3648372 GCF_003031525.2 Neophocaena asiaeorientalis asiaeorientalis
AAAAAAAAAAAAAAAAAAAAAAGGGTCATGAAGAACCTAGGGGCAAGATGGGAATAAAGATGCAGACCTACTAAAGAATGGGCCTGAGGATACGGGGAGGGGGAAAGGTAAGCTGCGACAAAGTGAGAGAGTGGCATGGACATATATACACTACCAAACGTAAAATAGATAGCTAGTGGGAAGCAGCCGCATAGCACAGGGAGATCAGCTCAGTGCTTTGTGACCACTTAGAGGGGTGGGATAGGGAGGGTGGGAGGGGGGAGATGCAAGACAGAAGAGATGTGAGGACATATGTATAACTGATTCACCTTGTTATAAAGCAGAAACTAACACACCATTGTAAAGCAATTATACTCCAATAAAGATGTTAAAAAAACAAAAACAAAACCACCATTAGAAAATATAAATAAATAAATAAAATAAAACTAGACTGTTACAAGAAACAAAGAAGGGCATTATATAATGATAGAGTAATCAATCCAACAAGAATTTATAATACTTATAAATATATATGCACCCAACACAGTAGCACCTAAATACATAAAGCAAACATTAACAGACATAAAGGGAGAAATTCACAGTAATACAATAGTGAGATTTTAACATCTCACTTACATCATTGGACAGATCATCCAGAAAGGAAATAATAAGGAAATAGTGGCCTTAAATGACACAGTAGACAAAATGAACTTAATAGATATGTATAGAACATTATACCCTAAAGCAGAAGAATACACATTCTTTTCAAATGCACATGAAACTTTCTCCAGGCTAGATCACAAGTTAGGCCACAGTGTCAGTTAATTTAAGAAGACTGAAATTATATTAAGCAACTTTTCTGACCACAAGGCTATGACACTAGAAATGAACTATAAGGGAAAAAAAAAACCATGAGAAACACAAACAGATGGAGGCAAAACAGTATGCTACTGAACAACAAGGGGTCAATATAGAAATCAAAAAGAAAATTAAAAGTTAGTTGGAAACAAATTAAAGTGGAAACACAATGTTCCAAAATCTATGTGATGTAGCAAAAGTAGTCCTAGAGGAAAGTTTACAGAGATACACACTTACCTCAGGAAACATACAAAATCGCAAATAAATGATTTATCATTACACCTATAGGAACTAGAAAGAAGAACAAACAAAATGCATAATTAGTAGAAAGAAGGAAATAATAAAGATCAGAGTGGAAATAAATGAGTAGAAACTGAAAACAGTGGAAAAGATCAATGAAACTAAGACCTAGTTCTTTGAAAAGATAACAATAATAGGCCTTTAACCAGACTCTTCAAGAGAAAAAGAGAGAGGGCACAATTTTAAAAAATCAGAAATGAAGGGGCTTCCCTGGTGGCGCAGTGGTTGAGAGTCTGCCTGCCGATGCAGGGGACACGGGTTTGTGCCCCGGTCCGAGAAGATCCCACATGCTGCGGAGTGGCTAGGCCCGTGAGCCATGGCCGCTGAGCCTGCACGTCCAGAGCCTGTGCTCCACAACGAGAGAGGCCACAACAGTGAGAGGCCCGCATACCACACACACACACACACACACACACACACACACACAAAACTATTAGAACTAATAAATTCAGTAAAGTTTCAGGATACAAAATTAAATACAGAAATCTGTTGTGTTTCTATATACTAATAACAACTTTCAGAAAGAGAAATTAAGAAAACAATCCTCTTTACAATTGCAACATCTAACCAGGTATATGAAAGACCTTTACTCTGAAAACTATAAGATATTGATGAAAGAAATTGAAGATGACACAAACAAATGGAAAGATATACTGTGCTCATCACTTGGAAGAATTAATGTCGTTAAAATGTCCATACCACCCAAGGAAATCCACAGGTTCAATGTAATCCTTATCAAACAACAAATGGCATTTTGACAAAAATAGAAGAAATGATCCTAAAATTTGTATAGAACCACAAAAGATCCCAAACAGTCAAAGCAATCTTGAGAAAGAACAAAGCTGGAGGCATCATGCTCCCTGATTTCAAACTACATAGTAATCAAAACATTATAATACTGGCACAAAAACAGACATATATATATATCAATGGAACAGAATTAAGAGACCAGAAATAAACCTATACTTATATAGTCAATTAATCTATGACAAAGTAGGCAAGAATAGACAATGGGGAAAAGACAGTCTCTATAATGGTGTTAGGAAAACTGCGTAGCTACATGCAAAAAAAAAAAAAAAAAAAAAATCAGGACCACTTTCTCACACCATGTACAAAAATAAACTCAAAATGGATTAGAACCTTAAATGTAAGACTTGAAACTATAAAAATTCTATAAGAAAACATAAACAGTATGTTCTTTGACATTTGTCTTAGCATTAATTGTTTTGGATCTGTGTCCTCAGGAAAGGGAAACAAAAGCAAATATAAACAAATGGGACTCCATCAGACTAAAAGGCTTTGGCACAGCAAAGGAAACCATCAGCAAATTGAATAGGCCATTTACTGAATGGGAGAAGGTATGCAAATGACATATCTCATGAGAGGTTAATATTCACAATATATAAAGAACCCATACAACTCATTATTAAAGAAAAAAAGATCCAATTGAAAAATGGGCAAAGGACCTGAATGGACATTTTTCCAAAGAAGACACACAATGCCCAACAGACACATGAAAAGATGCTCAAGGGCTTCCCTGGTGGCGCAGTGGTTGAGAGTCCGCCTGCCGATGCAGGGGACATGGGTTCGTGCCCCGGTCCGGGAGGATCCCGCATGCCGCGGAGCGGCTGGGCCCGTGAGCCATGGCCGCTGAGCCTGCGCGTCCGGAGCCTGTGCTCCGCAACAGGAGAGGCCACAACAATGAGAGGCCCGCGTACCGCAAAAAAAAAAAAAAAAAAGATGCTCAATATTATGGAAGTGCAAATGAAAAACATGATAAGATATGACCTCATACCTGTTGGAATGGCTATCATCCAAAAGACAAGAAATATCAAGTGGTGAGGATGTGGAGAAAAAGGAGCTTTGTGCACTATTGATTGGATTGTAAATTGGTGCAGCTAGTATGGAAAACAGTATGGAGGTTCCTCAAATAATTAAAAATAGAATTACCATATGATCTGGCAATTTCACTTTTGGGTATTCACCCAAAGAAAACAAAACCCACTAATTTCAAAAGATACATGCATCACTGTTCACTGCAGCATTATTTACAATAGTCAAGATATGGAAACAATCTAAGTGTCCATCAATAGATGAATGGATAAACAGGATGTGGTATATATGTATAATGGAATATTGCTCGGCCATGAAAAAGAATGAACTCTTGCCATTTGTGACAACATGGATGGATCTAAAGGGTATTATGTTTAGTGAAATAAGTCACACAGAGAAAGACAAATACTTATGGCCTCACTTATATATGGAATCTAAAAAATCCAAAACAAATAAGCAAAACAAAATGAAAACAGACTCATAGATACAGAAAACAAATTTGTTGTTCCTAGAATGGAGTGGGGAATGGGGGGTGGGCAAAATAGGTGAAGGGAATTAAGAGGCACAAACTTCCAGTTATAAAATAAATAAGCCACAAAGGATGTAATATACAACATAAGGAATATGTTCAATAATACTCTAATAACTTTTAATGAGGACAGATGGTTACTAGACTTATCATGGTGATCATTTCATAATGTGTTTAAATGTTGAATCACTATGTTGTACACCTGAAACTAACATAATATTATACATCAACTATAATTCAGTTTAAAAAATGTCCTTAAGTGTTGTTTGGGGAATTGACTCTAGGAGGTAAGTGTAGGAACAGGAAAGAGATCTGGGAATCATAATAATCCAAATTAGAAAAATGGTAGATTTGATTTGTGTGTCAGCAGTGGAAATGGTTAGTAGTGGTCAGATTCAAAACATATTTTAAAGATAAAGACTATAAGACTTTTTAATGAATTAGACGTCAGGTATGAGGAAAATAGATAAAGTAAAGCAACTCTTGGGTTCTGAGCTGTAGCAACTGTGCCATTTATTCAAATGAAATCTGGGGGAGAAGCCACTTTGAAGGTAGAGTAAATCAAGAGTTAAATTTTGGCATGCTCAGCTTGAAATGACTATTAGACATCTAAGTGGAAATCCAAGTAGCCTCTCAGAATCAAAGGACAGTCTTCTGCAAATTAACGTTATAGTATAGTAGTGAAAACTCACTTCATTCTTCAAACTGTTTTTATTATCTCCTCCCTCCACTATTGACCATATCTCCTCAGAAGTTTACACTAAGAATTAGTTTCCTGAAGCAGGACACACTGTAATCTTCCATCATATTGCTCTTTGCTATTCATTATTTAGTCCTCAGTCCTTATACCCGAAGAGAAGTCCCGTTTTGTTCATATTACCTCTTTGAAAAAGAAGCTTTTCAAAGGAATTATCTAGTCAGTATTATTCTTTTCAGATTAATAAAACTTATAACCACTTCCACCAAAGCCCCAAGGTCTGAAATGAAGTTTTGTTATAAGAAGGAAAACCTGACTTCCTCAAGGAAATCCATTGGAATCCCAAAAACAAAGACAAAAACAAGCTTCTCCTCATTGTTATGTACAAGGTTTTCACCATTATTAATTGCCCCTTATTCCCATGTTAACTCTGAAATGGTATAAAAATTTTATTCATCTTGACAAAACTGAACAATTCAAGAGTAGATTTCTGCCTTATGTTTTCCACTCTACTGGGTACTTGATAAATTGAAAATAAGAGCTTAGTATTTAAGGGGTATAAGAGTAGATTCTGGGGACTTCCCTGGTGGTGCAGTGGTTAAGAAACTGCCTGCCAGTGCAGGGGACACGGGTTCGAGCCCTGGTCCAGGACGATCCCACATGCTGCAGAGCAACTAAGCCCGTGCATCACAACTACTGAGCCTGCACTCTAGAGCCCACGAGCCACAACTACTGAATCCATGTACTACAACTACTGAAGCCTGCATGCCTAGAGCCCATGCTCCACAAGAGAAGCCACCGCAATGAGAAGCCCACGCACTGCAACGAAGTGTAGCCCCTGCTCACTGCAACTAGAGAAAGCCTGCACACAGCAACGAAGACTCAAAGCAGTCAAAAATAAATAAATAAAATTATTCGGCTTCCCTGGTGGCGCAGTGGTTAAGAGTCCACCTGGCGATGCAGGGGACACGGGTTCATGCCCCGGTCTGGGAAGATCCCACATGCCGCGGAGCAGCTGGGCCCGTGAGCCATGGCCGCTGAGCCTGCATGTCCGGAGCCTGTGCTCCACAACGGGAGAGGCCACAACAGTGAGAGGCCCATGTACCACAAAATAAATAAATAAATAAATTTATTAAAAAAGAGTAGATTCTGGAGACTAATAAGAGGGAAGAATTTGTTATTGCTTAATGCTTATGACAGACTTGATAGTCAAATATTAATAATAGCAATGAAAATGATTACATTCTACGTAGTACTATTTTGTGCATTTCTATTCCACTTACATCTATCATCACATTCTATATTTCTAGAAGAGGTGGTCTCATTTGTTGGATATTCTCACCTCAAATTCTCTTAAATTTTATTTAGGATAAAAACGTTTTAAAAACATAAGAGCTACTTTATATCACTTGATCCATTTAAATTGAGAAAAAAGAAAATGTTCACCCCAAAGTAATACAACTTTATAAACCTAAGGCTGAATTCAAAATAGAGATGATAATTCCAGGCTATGTCTAAGTAAGTTGTTAAGGAGTTAAAAATACTTGTTACAAGATGAATTAGTTCCACATGATTTGGTGATGTGATATGGACATGCAGATGGCTTGTGAAAATATTTTCTTTATGTGACCAGCATTATGCATCATAAAGTTGGTTTGTTATCTGAAGTGTCAGCCCTCCTAACTGGGACATTATTTTCCCTGATTGTGTTTTCCTCCACATCTGTACCCAATAATCACCATCATTCTTAGTCTCACAGTTTCCAATTCAATCCATGCTTGAGTAGAGAGTATGGGTGGCTTCAGTCTTTTTATAATGACTTCAGTCTTTTTTGGTGTGTATTTGTGGTGGGTGGGTTGGGAGATTAATTATTAAATTTCTCTGCCTATTGGTATCAAAAGGAGCTTATGTCTGTAATAGTTTGATTAAAGATACCTCTTATTCTACAGCTGAACTAAGGATACTCCGTTTCCTCTAAATGAGTAGTACTTTACTTTAATTCCTAGGTGTCTAACACTTTCCTAGATGCAGCTTCTCTTCTATCTGTCTGAACTTGCTAGGCCTCGGGGGAACCCTGCTGAAAACCTACTTACCAAAATAGAAATTAGGACATTCTAATCATCCCCGGGAGCAAAATGCAAAAGAGGTAAAAGTTGGAGTTTGAAAGGCTTATAAGCCTGCTTTCTTATTTTAGTTTCTAACAGATCAATTTGATGTTTTCTTTTTAATGGATATAATTATTGATAAAAATATAATTATGTCTTCTTATATGATAGTTTATTACATTGATTAATAGAAACTTAATGTTCTATATATTGCATTTACTATGTGACTATTCTATTAATTTGAGATGTTATATGGTATACCATAAGATGTGTATCTTGAGATGTTGTATGATGCATCATAAGATGTTGTATGGTCTATCATATATTACATATGGTACATCGTTGGAGTGAGAATGCTGAATTCTCATTATTTTCCTGTGTGATATGGGGCAAGCAAGATTATGTGAATCTCATTTCTCTTATCTCTAAAGTAAGAATGACATTTGACCTACCTACTTCATGTAGCTGTTGTAAGTATCATATATAGTACTGTAAGAAACACTTCATAATTATATACATAAAAAAAGTAGCTGTGTCTCTAGCACAATGCCAGGTTTGGCTGAGACATAAGAAGCTTATTATCTAATGCATAAAATAAATATGTTGTCTATTGGAATCTTGGCTGGGGGACAGAGTCAGAGCTGGTGGTTAGAGCTACAACTATAGGACTGCTATCAGTCAGGTTTCAGAGCCGCTAATCTGGATGAAAAGAAGTCACTACATTTTGAGCAGAAAAATGACATGGTCAGATTTGCATTAAAAAAAAAATCACTCAAGCAGTTGTGTTGAACATGGCAGGAAGGGGGTCCAACCTAGGGGATAGAATTCAGGGTAGGACAAAAAGAGACAGCAGCAAAGAAGCTGGCAAGCAGGGCTGGAGGGAGTGAGGGAGATTGGGGAGAAAGGGGACAACAGTAGGAGGTGAGGTTAGTGGTGCGATAGCATGCCAGACAAGGAAGGCAAGGTGACCAAGAAAAATAATGTGACTTTTTCCTGGACAGACATAGGGAGCACTGGAAATTTTAAGTAAGACAGTGACAGGATCCACTGCTTGGAAACTGATTTTGACCTAAGTGCAGGCAGTTTCATCAATGAGGGGCACTTCAGCAAAGGGTTCTTGGCTGGAGGGGAATGTTTCCTTAGCACAGGGGCCCTTGGGCAAAGAGCTGAAAGAGCTGGTTCCTGATGTCTCTGTCAGAACTCCAGTTTCTAGAGCATGTTGATCAATTCAGATTAATAAAGACAGGGAAAGAGGAAACAGGAAAGTCTGATTTACAGGAAAACACTAAAGAAAAAATAAAGGCAAATGCCTTAGTGTACGTAAGAGAAAGGAAGATTTCAAAGCCAAAAAATCAGCCATCTTTTCACTCGGGGAAAATAAATGATGTCCTATAATTTTTTTAACGTAGTGAAACAAACAAAATCTCTGCCTTATGTGCCTGTAGTTGGTTGCAGCAACTATACACCTTGGATTTCTTATAGAAGTCCCAGTTTTAAGTATTTGGCATGGTAGCCACGTGCCCAGTGTTTCTGTGACCTATGTTTTTTGGGGAAATTCAGTTACTATCATTTTAATTCCAACTATAGTTTCATTTGACCTTGTGTAAATAATTTAAATTCCAAGTTTATTATAGTGAACAGTATTGGATTTGCAGTTAGATAGATCTGTATTTGTGTCCCTATTTCTTGTACCTGATATTTGAACATGTTTCTCAAACTTTTGGAACCCTAGTTTCCACTTCAAACATCTATTTATTATGAGGGTCAAAAAAGCTAAGTTAGGTAATATACCAGAACAGTGCCAGACACATAGTAGACCCTCTGTAAAAGCTAAAGCTAGTTGCCTCTTTTCCAATTGCCTTTCCTCATTTTGAAGATGGGAGAAAGAAAGGAGAAGAGTAGAAGTGGCCAACATGTGGTGTCCAAGCTGCCATTTCCCTGCCTGCCTTCATGGCAAACATTCTAAATGATCACAGACTTCGTTTTGAAACCAGAAGGAGCCTCAAAATCCTTCCCAACACAGAAACTTGAGCTGCTTCTACCAGCTGCATGGATGCGACATTTGAGATGAAACCTATTTGTTATCCCTGGACTGGATAATCTCTAAGGTTGCAGCCGAGACAATCTGACCCCCTAACGGATGGAGCCCAACTTCCAAAATCATACAACAGATGGAAGAGATATTTTTCAAAACTAAGAGGATACAAGCAATAAGATATAGAATGGAATAGCCTGTTGACGGAGCCTTTTGGGGAACACTGAGAGAGGAGATGGGACTAGAATTCGTCTTTGTAGTAGACAGACTTCTGATCCCACAAAGTTGTCTGTCTTAATCCCTGGAACCTGTGAATATATTACTGTACATGGCAAAATAAATGTTTCAGGTGTGATAAAGCATCTTAAAATGGGGAGATTATCCTAGATTATTTGGGTGGGCCCAATATATTAACAAGGGTCTTTATAAAAGAGAGAGGGAGGCAGGAGAGTGAAGATCAGGGGAGATATGAGGATGGAAGCAGGGGTCAGAGTTGCCACAAGCCAAGAAATGCAGGCAGCGTCCAGAAGCTAGAAAAAGCAAGGAACTGATCAAACCCAGATCCTCTAGAAGGGATGCAGCCCTGCTGACACTATGATTTCAGCCTTGTAAGAACCATTTTTCGAACTTCTGACTTCCAGAACTATAAAATAATAAATTTGTGTTGTAAGCCATTAAATTTATGGTAATTTGTTACCATAATGAATAGGAAATTAATATAGGCCTTGAAAGAAGGGGCTGGATAGAAAATAAAGAGGGACAATTTTGTTGAGTGGTAGATGATAAGCAGATGCTTAAATATGAGAATAAGACAAGTATATGGTGGGGAAGTATAGATCCTGATCAATTTAAAGAGGTGGGACAGGCTGCTGACAAGAAGGAACACAGCTCAGGAGTGAAGCCCTTGGACTGATCTGACAGGCTGAGTTTGAATCCTACCTACTGAGTAACTTTGGTCCAGCTACTTAACTTCTCTAACACTGCAATGTTATCTATAAGAGTAACACTACTGCCTATTTTGTAGGGTTAAATGAGGTAGCAGATGTAGCGTGTCCAGTACTAACTGCTTCATAATGGAAGCTGTCATTTTTATGACTGGAAGGTAAAGCTGAATTGCCAGTTTACTAGATTATAGAAAACTCTGAATAGAAGAATGAGATTAAGAAACTTTACCTCTTAGACACTGGGTGAATGTCAAAGGATCTTGAAGAGGAAGATAAGTTAAAAACACAAAAAGACTCTGTGGTAAATTAATATGGCAAAGATAAAAGACAGGCAAACCATCCACTTACGGGAAAGTTTGAGGGATAGAGACTGATTTGCACATTAATACATGAAAATTGAGGCACATATTGCTCAAGCATCCTGAAGTCATTTGATGGCTTGTTACAGGGGCAGAATTTTGTAGTGGAAACATCACTAGCCTGTGAGTTAGGAGGTTCTTACTCTGATAGTGTAAGCCACTTGTTACTACTTTGAGAAAGCCCCAAAATGTATAGAATATATGTGGTTTGGGGTTCTCACTGACGAACTTAAATAGCCTTCTTGGCTCAGCATTTGCTGAGGCCATGCTATTTCCAAGTCATACTTCTCTTGGGCTTATCTTCTCTATGAGCCTGAGGTCAAATGATTTATCTTCAGAAAACTACAAGGATGAGAGTCCTCCGGAAAAGCAAATTATTTCTAATTGCTATGAATCTCAGTGACTATTTAGTCCTGCACTTAGCAAATAATTAAATCTTTTACAAGGATGTGAAGACTAGTTAAGACATTGAAAAAGGTGTAAATCAACATGTAAATATTGTATTTTGTGTGCAATTAGATCATTCCTATCTATCCTAAGCATCTTCTGTGTCACATTTCTTGGTCAGGGTCTTTTGCCTAAAACAGGCCAGAGAAAGGGAACAACTTCAACCAGGATTTCACTGTAATGTATTCAAACCATAAATGTGTGTCCTACTGATGAAAATGGCACAATTATTAGTGCCAAAGAATTACCCTCATCAGGGAGAAAATCTCCAATAAAAATTGCCCAAATAGCATGTGAAATCAGAAAAAGATAAAAGGCTTTGAATAGATTTAGGTCAAAACATTTTCCAGTAATAAGTGGAAACAGAATACTTCCTGCCTTTAGCCAGTAACCCAGGGCCTAACCGACACTTTGGTACAGTGTGAGAAACTGTAAATAATTTGAAGAAAAGTGCTGTCATCAATAGCCGAGAGTCAATAGGGCATCTGTGACACAAAAGGAAGCTATTTAAACCCCTCATTTTTAAAAGAGTAAATAAATAATACAGCAATGAACAGGGAAGACTGTAGACCCTCACAGGTGTTATTTGCATTGTCCAAGCATTACTGAATCCTCCAGTGTTTTGAGACCCCCTTGCTTTAATATCTAAATGAAAGAACTCCAGACCCCAATCTCATAAAATGTGAGATGTCCAATGCCCTGCCAGATGTTTGAGAATTCCTGGAGTCGGGGAGGGTGCAGTTTATTTACTGCCCCAAGGATTGTTCCTGCTTCCAGCTCAGTTCTTGATCTCTCTCAGACTGACCCTGCTACCCTGCCAGGACTCAGAGCTGCTCCAACTCTCTCTGGTCTGCTTTCCTCCAAAACTTAAGCCTATTGCTCCTCTCCCAGACTGCATTTTCTGAGCAATAGTTATATAAGTTGTCTATGCAGAGTTTAATGGAAGATTGGGGGAAAACAAAGCAGAATTACAAAACCAATCAGAAAACAGCTTAATGCTGAACACCAGACCTCTGTGAGGTTAAAGTTTGCCTGTCATCTATCTCTGTAGGTCACAGATTCTCACCCTATTGCTGAGATCTGACTTATCCTATCTCAGGAAAACTGTCTCCCAATCTTTTCCTTTGTGAATGCCCAGAAACATCACTTCTGTTTTCTTTGTTCATAAGAGAACTTAAAATTCCTAGTACTTCACTATACAGAGCCACTTAACCCCTCTAAACAAAATTTCAGGAGCCGCCATTATGTCATTATGTGGCTACCTCATGACTTTTCTCAAACTAAAGCATCCTCTAACCTAAGGCTCCATCCTTAGCACAAGACAACTGGCAGCACAGGGCAAGTTATTTAGATCATGGTTTAGGATTAGGTGTTTAAGCATAAGTTACCTATGTCTGTATGTGTGTGTGTGTGTGTGTGTGTGTGTGTGTGTGTGTGTGTGTGTGTGTGTGTGTGTGTGTGTGTAGGGGGTGGGAGTGGGGAGGATAAAGAAACTCCATTCTCTCTTTGTCAGAACAGACCCCACATGTGCCACATTTTGTTTTGTTTTTGTTGCTATTGCTTTCATTCTCCTCCTCCTCTCCTTCCTCTTCCCCTTCCTTTCCTTCACCCTTCTCTGGTCTTCCTTTCCTTCCTCCTCTTCTTCTTCCTCCTCTTCCTTCTATTCCTCTTTTATACCTCCTCTTCTTCTTATATTAATTTTGAGAACATTAATTCTAAAATAGATTCATGCTTTATTTTACTAAAGAAAGTCCAGAATCTCTAACCTGTCTTCAAGGCTGTCTGTAATAAGGGCTAGCCTGCCTTACTTCCCAATTAATTCCTTTGCACAGGCTGGGTTTTAACAAAATTGAATCATTTACAGATCTCTGATCTCTCCCACAGTGGAGGACCCGCTCATTCTCTTTATACCTGTATTAGTCAAGTTTCTCCAGAGAAACAGAATCAATAGGAGATAGATCTTTTATATCTATCTGTCTATCTATCTCTAGATAGAGTTAGAGATCTATAGATTTATATCTGTATCTATAGAGAGACAGCGGAGGGAGGGAGGGAGAGAGACAGACGGGGAGAGAGAGAGAGAGAGAGAGAGAGAGACTCATGAGAAATTGGCTCATGCGATTATGGAGGCTGAGAAGTCCCATGATTTGCTGTCTGCAAGCTGGACACCCAGAATATCTAGTGGTGTAATTCAGTCTGAGCCCTTCTGAAGGCCTGAGAACCATGGGAGTCTGTGATGTAAATCTCAGCTGGAAGGCAGAAGATGAAATGAGATATCCCAGCCTAATCAGTGAGGCAGGAAAAAAGGGTCAAAAAAATTTCCCCTCCCCTTTTGTCCTATTCAGACCTTCAAAGAATTGAATGATGCCCTATTTTATTGGGGAGGGCAATTTACTTTGCTGAGTCTACCAATCCAAATGCTAATCTCAACCAGAAACACCTTCACAGACATACTCAGAAACAATGTTTAATCTGGGCACTATGGCTGCTCGGGTTGACACACAAAATTAACCATCACAATACCAATTCCATATTTCCAAACCTAGGTTACTCTTGAAGGTTCAGTTCAGTACCACATTTTTCATTACTCAAGTGTAGATAATATCCCTACCTTGATCACCTTTCATGCACCCATATGGCTCTGTTTCATAAATACAGATGGTAGACCCCTTCAATCTGCTTTCCAATTCTGCTACTATGAGTCAGATTATGGAGTCAGAAAGACCTGTATTTAAATTCCAACCCTGCTTCTTCCTTGTATTTGTTTGTGCATTTTTACTTTGGATAGACTATTTTACCTCTCTATGTCTCATTTAGCTCATCTGTAATTGAGGTTTAAGGAGTTGTGGGGAGGATAAAATAAAAGAACATACATGCATTCCTTAGCACGGTGCCCAGCACATAGAAAGAGCTCCATAAACACTTCCTATGTAACACTTTCTTCCAACATTTGAATAAGACTCTATGGTTCAAAAGCATTTTTTTCAGGTTTATTAACTCAAAATATCCTTGTGAAATAGGTAGAACAAATTTTTATGCGTGTTTCACAAATAAAGAAACAGGGTCTTAGAGAAAATGACCTTTTTACCTGTCCAAATTTACCTGGAGTCTAGCAAAAATTAAAAGCCAAGTTAACCACCAGCCTCATTTGTTTTTGAACCTGCATTAACTTACAGATAAATTACATTCACCTGACCAGGATTTTTGTTCTTTAAGGAGTCCCTCTCACAGAAATGTTCTACATATACAGAATAGAAAATATGGCTGCATCAGCTTCATTGCCACTGTTCAGGAGACTAAAATAGCCATGGAAGGAAGAAAGAAAGGTTTCATCTCTGGTTGTAAATTCCCCAGGGGGAAAAATAATTGAAGAACTGTTTATGATAGAAAACTATAATTAGGAGTAATAGGATGAAATTAAGGAAAGGGAAATAACAAGTTTATAATAAGGTTCCAGTATGAGGTATTCAAATTTAATTGTGTTTTTTAAGTAATGTCAGACTCCCAGATGCTGTAGCAATGAAGACTGTATACAAATGGGTACATAAATAAATGACTTTATAATCCACACAATCAAACTGGTGTGCCTTTTAAGCCAAGATGCCATTTTGCAACTGCACATTTAGAATCAGCATGGCAATATGCAAAAAAAAAAAAAATCTCCTATTGGGCTGAGAATGCAGTTGTTTCCTACTTCTCATAATTTACTAACAGGAATGGAAATATTCCTATTACACACACACACACACACACACACACACACACACAGAGACACACACAGTGTCTTTAGCTATTAGATTTGCATAAGTTGTGATCCAAGTTTTAGTTGAAGCATCACACACTAGGTGGTTAATTTATCTAATAGACTGCTACAATCAACCATTTCAAATGCATAGTTCAGACCCTCAGAGAGCTGAGGAGTGAAGGAAAAAAAGATATTCATACTAATTTTTATGTCTCCTGCACTGCTATAGAGACAGAGTTAATAAAGTCATTCAAAACTAGTGCTGCAGGAAATGTGGGAACTTGGAGAGGATGCCCTGATTTTCTATTATTGGCTTCTCTGTGGAATCAAATTATTTGGAGTTCTTTGTTTTAAAGTCATTATTTTTCATTAGACAAGCTGCTGCTGTTATCCAAAAGTTAATAGCGGGAATATGTCTGGCTGACACAACAAACACAGCCATAGTTCCAGAGTTATTAATGCCAGCAACAATTTGGGATACAATAAATGACTATTCACTGTGGCATTTACCACTCACACAATAGCAGGAGACTCTGCTGGTGATCCGTCTTCTGAAAAGAGAATATACACACATACGTGCATACACATGCACATTGAAACCATAATAGTCTCTTGCTGACGTCTACCAAATACATCATGGCAACTAAATGGAATGTTATAAGTGCAGAGTGTCAAAGTCTGATTCATGATATAAGAAGAGAAATTATGATACAAGCAAGTCTGGGAATTTGGAGGGCTTAAAGCAGCAGTGACAATTGTAATGTACTCCTCCAGATGCTAAGGACATATGCAAATAACTCACTAAAATGTTCGCAAAATTCTTTCAGTCTTTATATTTCCAGTGAGAATTGTGACACTGGTCATTAGTTCCAATGCTAACGTGGGTCAACTCCAGGCTAGCCCTGGTCCCATGCATCCTAATAGAATTTTACCTTTCTTAGAGATTCACAGGGTGCATTGGCATAGTAAAGTCTCCAAGGAGCTCTGTAATACATGGGCACAACATTTTTCCAAATTATTCATGTATTGAATTCTTTCTGGTTGATTTACTAATTACCATTCTGTATAATAGCATTTAATGAATATTAATTTGGAAACTAGGTCTTAATCCCCCTCCCTCCCTCATATACACAAACATATGTGGAGAATTTTCATGATTAAATAGAAATAATGCTGCTTTCCACATCCTTCCAACTGATGAGACTCAGATGCTCATAAGGTTGGAGAACTATAGCCACCTAACCCTTCTGCTGTGCATCCTTTCACTGAAGCACCAGTCTGGAGAGTTTGCTGGATTCACTTCAGGCTTTTGGGTTTCTCTTCTCATTCTGTTCTAGAAAACTTCTATTAACAAATGAATTTCCAAACTTTATCAATGTTGGGGCTTTATCTCTCCTTACTATAAAAGACCTCATGTATCATTATAACCAGGGCAACTAATGTGACAAATACAAACTTCTTGAGAGCAGCAGTGATTCATTTTATCACCAGAGCCTAGCCCAGTGCCTGTCACAAGGTCAAAACTTACTAATTGTGACTAAATTAAATGAAAACCACCAGGGCTTTTCAAAAATCTGTTATGTGGGCTAGAATTGTGACCAGAGATTTTCTGACCAATGCATTCAAGGCTTATCTCTATTCCCCCAATTCCTAATTGCTTCATGCTCATCATCAATAAGCATTTATTCAGCAACCACATGAACAGATGAGGGCTCCACAGGGCAAGTTTAATTGACTTATTCCCTGCCCTTTCAGAGCAGACAGTCTCAATTTCTTTTCCTGATACAAGTGTATAACAATTCAGTTAGTAGAATGTGACAAATTGCTATCATAACTCTTATATACCTTTTCATATTTGGTAGTTCGTCTTTTCTCCTACCCTATCATTTTCCCAGGCAGATCAGCACTTATTCAATACAGACTAAAAACATTCATAAACCAGATTGTTTAAAGCATGATTAGCTGTTTTCATTTTCTGGTTAACTAGAGATTGCGTTCTTATCTGCTGGCCTGCTTTCTTGGAGACTGGATGGTTCCCCGAGTCATCATCCTATGCATCAGTTCTGTGCTGTGTGAGATGGAGAGTCTTAGACTCTTAGGATGTCAGGAATGACAGCATCCTAGAAATTACCTAGTAGTAGTTGCAGTGTCAGTGGTAACAGTTTCACTTCCTTACCTATATTTAAGCTTGTTAAGTTAAGAAGTATCTTCTCTTCATTTTATCCTTCTCATCATTTCAACCAGCCTATGAGATTGGTAGAAAATAGATACAAGGAGAAGCAGTGATTTGCTCAAGACCACATAACACCAGAACTTGGCACAGATCTTTTGCCTCTGAGTCTAGCATTATTTTTTTATTGTCTGAAGAAGAAAGAGGAAAAGGGCAAAAAGGAGGAAGGGGAGGAGAAACAGGAGAGGGTGGACGAGTTAACAGAGAAAAAGATAAAAGGAGAGAAGTACTTGACTCAAAGTATGCACTTAAGTATTTTTGAATGAATAATAATAATTCTTACATGCATATAAACTTTTTACACTTCAGTTTCCTCATGTTTAAAATGAATAATATTCTCATTTTATTGTTGGTTTGGTGATGATTAAATGAATTAATATCCCCAAATTAACATGTGTATATGTGTATACATAGATATCTTAGAATAGTGCTTGATACATAGTAATTACTCAAATAATGTCAACCATTATTAAATGCATAGTACTTTACAGGTTACAAAATTTTTGAAAATATTATAATTAATCTTCTAAATAATTCTTTGAAATCAGTGATTATATCCTCATTTTATAGATGAGCAAACTGAAACACCAAGTTTCACAGTATCCAAGCTGTGGTACCTGGATACCAGTTCACCCCACAGCTTCCTCCTTCAACTAGCCACAAACAGGAGTGAAGACTTCACAGCATAAATGCATGTGTCCATGATCACACAGTTAATTTAGGGGCAGAGTTAGGCTATGTGTGTGCCTACCCTAGGACACAGCCTGGACACTGGTAACATCCTATTTTGTCTCTATCTTGATTATCAGCTTGCTATCTTGAGATTTTTCTCTTTCTCTGGAGGAGAATAGTTCAGAAAGAAATAATCCACTGAATGAATGATCCAGTTAATTGAACTCTAGCTAAGATTTCACTTTCTAATTATATCTTCATAGTAGAACATTTTATAAACATTAACTGTAAGAAGGAGACATGCTGGGAAGGAACTAGGCAACCAGACTGAGTCTTCATTGCATTTGTAACAAACTCTGGCTGAAAGGAGCAGCTCCCCCATTCCCAGTTTGGAGCTCTGACTTTTTTTTTCCTTTTTCTTTCTCTATTTTTGTTGCTTTAAAAACACTAGTATACCTTCTCAAGCCAGTTTGATCATAACCCAAGCTAATTCTCACCAAGAGGGAACAAAAAGAGCTGTAATTCCCAAAGTCCCTGTTAGTGCAAGCTTAAATTAAGCCACGACAGAAAACATGTCTCGTGCATATTCTTGTATGGGATGGATTGATCATGTGTGCTATGATGAGCTGTCCCTTTTCCTGTAGTTAGCAAGCACTTCCCCACTGGAAATTTGCTCATTGGATAGAATCTTCAGTAAATCAAATATAATGTAACCACAGTGTCATTATAGGTAACTTGAAATTAGAAAAGCCAAATTAAATTTTGACTCTACCTACATCTTTATCCCCTAAAAAGTTCACTTAAAGCTTTTTGAGTTCCAGTTTCCCTATCCAAAAGCTGGGATAATGATACGTCCAGGGTTGTTTGAAGCATGAAACAAGTTCATACATTAATGATACCCTGTCAGTTTTAAATACTGTTATTTACAGTTATTAAGCCAGTAGGTGTTGAATGTTGAATAGCTATTTCTGATTGTGAGGTGTTTGGCATAAGTTAATTCTAGTCTTTCCCTTTCAAAATCCCCAGAGCCTGGATCACCCTAGTGAACCTGGCTGCCAAAGGCTAGCAACTTCAGTCTCAAGTTCTGAAAGGGGCAAATGCTTTGAAGGATTTAGGGAAACTTTGTTTAACCTTGTAGTAAGATTAAGACCAAGCTCTCCAAAGTTGGTTCTCAGCCCTGTCAACATCTCTGCCTTTGTCTCTCTGTTTATTTTGTCCTGCTGCCCTGGACAAATAATACAAGGCATTTAGCTGTGTTAATTGAAAATACCAGCCAAGCAAGATGCTTAAGAATGTTGCTGCCAAAAGCACTCTCCAGTTTTAAAAAGCCAGATTGATTTAAGAGTTTTTAACCAAGTGCTCTATAAATTTCCTAGCCAACAGCTTGGTTCTGTGGAACACTAAGTAGGGGTTGAAAGCACAATGGTTTGCAGGATTCCTGGCATATGAAGGAGCCACAGGGAGAAGAGTAAGAATGAAGCTTAATGTCCTCAGGACAGTGAAGGATGGTTTAGGAGAAAACTGTTTGACAACAAAGAGAAATCAAGAATATTATTTCAAAGCCAGATGTAGAAAGTTTAGCTGTTATAACTTACTGTGGTCAAAAGGGAACTTTGGAAGGTACTGGGGCACTACTAAGTAGATTGCAAAGTTTCACTAGATGAGGCTAGTTGCTAGACATATAGAAATGAAGGCACTGCCTGACAATGAAAGTGTTTATTTACTGAAGTCAGACTTGTGAGAGCTACTGGAAAAAGAATGGAATATGGGACACTGTGGTTTTCGATCTGGAGAAAATAACACACTTCAGAGACCACCAGAGCAGCTGGTCATTCCATGCAGTGAACCATGGTCCAGATGGTGGACCATGGTGAGAGTCCCAATCCTGAGCAAGGCACATGATGAGGCCTCTGGAAGCAGATGGTAACTTTGTGGTTCCAAATAACCTGTCCATAGTAACTATATCCGAAAAGTGGACGACAAGAGAGCAGGATCCAGTACCTTTCACCTGAACCGTCAAATGGGGTGCATTTACACAGGGTGTCAGGGCCTCAGCAGCGCTAGATTGGATTTAAAGTTGCTTCTGAATGCTCTGAAACATGAGGGACTTCTGTTTGTGTTTTGACATTACAATCTAAACTCTACTTTTTCAACATTGGAAGATACGAGGTCTCATGCTAATAAAATGCATGCTAATAAAATACTAAAAAACTGCAAAACTTATTGGGCTCCAGAAGCATCTATGAAGTTCAATTAAAATGCAGATGCCTAGGCCTCAGTACAAACCTACTGAATCAGAATCCACAAAAGTAGTGCCCAAGTGGCCATATATTTTCTTTTTAATGTTAATTTAATTTAAAAAATCTGTTTTTCATCCGCGTATACATGTCAAACCCAATCGCCCAATTCATCACACACCCCCATCCCCCCGCTGCTTTCCCCCATTGGTGTCCATACGTTTATTCTCTACATCTGTATCTCAACTTCTGCCCTGCAAACCGGTTCATCTGTACCATTTTTCTAGGTTCCACATATATGCGTTAATATACGATATTTGTTTTTCTCTTTCTGACTTACTTCACTCTGTATGACTGGCTCTAGATCCATCCATGCCTCAACAAATGACGCAATTTCATTCCTTTTTACGGCTGAGTAATATTCCATTGTATAGAGGTACCACATCTTCTTTATCCATTCGTCTGTTGATGGACATTTAGGTTGCTTCCATGACCTGGCTATTGTAAATACTGCTGCAATGAATATTGGGGTGAATGTGTCTTTTTGAATTATGATTTTCTCTGGGTATATGCCCAGTAGTAGGATTGCTGAGTCATATGGTAATCCTACTTTTAGTTTTTAAAGTAACCTCCATACTTTTCTCCATAGTGGCTATATCAACTTACATTCCCACCAACAGTGTAAGAGGGTTCCCTTTTATCCACACCCTCTCCAGCATTTGTTGTTTGTAGATTTTCTGATGATGCCCATTCTAACTGCTTTGGGGTGATACCTCATTGTAGTTTTGATTTGAATTTGTCTAATAATTAGTGATGTTGAGCAGCTTTTCATGTGCTTCTTGGCCATCTGTGTGTCTTCTTTGGAGAAATGTCTATTTAGGTCTTCTGCCCATTTTTGGGTTGAGTTGTTTGTTGTTTTAATATTGAGCTGCATGAGCTGTTTATATATTTTGCAGATTAATCCTTTGTCAGTTGATTCATTTGAAAATATTTTCTCCCATTCTGAGGGTTGTCTTTTGTCTTGTTTATGGTTTCCTTTGCTGTGCAAAAGCTTTTAAATTTCATTAGGTCCCCTTTATTTTTGTTTTTATTTACATTACTCTAGGAGGTGCATCAAAAAAAGATCTTGCTATGATTTATGTCAAAGAGTGTTCTTCCTATGTTTTCCTCTAAGAGTTTTATAGTGTCTGGTCTTACATTTAGGTCTTTAATCTATTTTGAATTTATTTTTGTGTATGGTGTTAGGGAATGTTCTAATTTCATTCTTTTACATGAAGCTCTCCAGTTTCCCCAGCCCCACTTCTTGAAGAGACTGTTTTCTCCATTGTATATCCTTGTCTCCTTTGTCATAGATTAGTTGACCATAGGTGCATGGGTTTGCCTCTGGGCTTTCTATCTTGTTATATTGATGTATATTTTTGTTTTTGTGCCAGGACTATATTGGCTTGATTACTGTAGCTCTGTAGTATAGTCTTAAGTCAGGGAGTCTGATTCCTCCAGCTCCGTTTTCTTCCCTCAAGACTGCTTTGGTTTTTTGGGGGCTTCTGTGTCTCCATACAAATTTTAAGATTTTTGGTTCTAGTTCCATAAAAAATGCCATTGGTAATTTGATAGGGATTGCATTGAATCTGTAGATTGCTTTCGGTAGTATAGTCATTTTTACAATACTGATTTATTTGAGGAAAACCAAAACACTAATTTGAAAATATACATTTTAGGTGTAAGGTTAGGTTCTTATTTAAGATTTTTCTTGTTTCTTGACATAGTCCTGTATTACTAGAAACTTCCCTCTTAGAACTGCTTTGGCTGCATTCCATACATTTTGGAAGTTGTGTTTTTATTTTCATTTTCCTCAAGGCATTTTCTGATTTCCTCTTTGATTTCTTTGTTCACCCACTTTTTTTAGCAGCATGTTGTTTCCTCTCCAGGTGTTTGTGTTTTTTCCAGTTATCCTTCTGTAGTTGATTTCTAGTTTCGTACAGTTGTGGTTGGAAAAGATGCTTGATATGACTTCAGTCTTCTTAAATTTATTCACACTTGTTTAGTGGCTTAGTATGTGCTCTCTCTCTCTTGGAGAATGTTCCATGTGCATTTGAAAGAAATGTATATTCTGCTGTTTTCAGAGTAAAATGTTATATTATATATTAATATATATTATATATATAATATATATATAATATATATATATAATATATATATAAATTTCATCCAGCTGCCTAACGTGTCAGTTAAGTCCAATGATTCCTTATTTATTTTCTGTCTGGACAATCTAATCACTGATGTAAGTTGGATTAAAATCCCCTCTTATTTTTGTATTACTGTTAATTTCTCTCTTTAAATCTTTAATATTTGCTCTATATATTGAGGTGCTCCAATATTAAGTGCATATTTGTTTACAAATGTTATATCCTCTTCTTGGATTGACCCCTTTATCATTATATGATGCCCTGCTTTGTCATTTGTTATAAACTTTGTCCATCTCCTCACTTTCAGTCTCTGTGTGTTTTTAGGTCTGAAGTGAGTCTCTTGCAGCAGCATAACGATGGGTCTTGTTTTTTTAATTTATACATCTATCTTTGGTTGAAGCATTTAGTCCATTTACATTTAAGGTATTATTGATAGTTATGTACCTATTGCCATTTTGTTACCAGTTTTCTGGCTGTTTTTGTAGTTCCTCTCAGTTCTTTTCTTTTTCTTAGTTTATTCTCTTGTGGTTTGATGATTTTATTTAGTATTAGCTTTGGGTTATTTCCTCTTTGTTTTTTGTTTATCTATTATAGGTTTTTGATTTGTGGTTACCTAAGGTTCATATATATCTCTCTATCTATTTATCTATCTACCATTTGTTTTAAACTCATAGTCATTTAAGTTCAAACACATTCTAAAAGATCTACATATTTTACTCCTCCCACTATGTGTTGTATGTTTTGTTGTCATGTTACATTTTTATGTGTATTCCTTAACTGTTTATTGTAATTATTGTTGATTTTACAATTATTTGTCTTTTAACCTTTTATACTAACTTATTTAAGTGGTTGATCCATTACTTTTACTATATATTTACCTTTACCAGTGAGATTTTTTTCCATCATGTATTCTTTTATTTCTTATTATGATATTTTCTTTTAACATTTCGTGTGAGGTCAGTTTAGTGGTGATGAACTCTTACTTTTTGCTTGTTTGGGAAGTTTTCAGCCACAATTTCACCAAGTACATTTTCAACAGTTCTCTCTCTTCTCCTTCGGGGGCCCCTATGATGCAAATATTAGTACACTTGATGTTGTCCCAGAGGTCAGTTAAACTATTGTCATTTTTTTTTCTTTTGCTGTTGTTTGGGTGATTATCATTATTTTATCTATCAGGTCACTTATGTGTTCTTCTGCATAAACTAACCTGAGGTTAATTCCTTCTAGTGTATTTTTCATTTTAGTTATTGTATTCTTAATCTCTGATTTGTTATTTTTTATATTTTCTAGTTCTTTGTTGAATTTCTCACTATGTTCCTCTATTCTCTTCCCGAGTTCAGTGAGCATTTTTATGACTGTTGCTTTGAACTCTTTATCTTGTTCTTTTGTTGGAAATATTCCTCTGCCTTCTCATTTTTTTGACTTTGTCACTATGAAATTAGGTGAAACAGTTACCTATCCCAGTCTTGAAGGTATGTTCTTGTATGGGAGCGTCCCTATGCAATCTGCATGTGCTCGGTGGCTTTGTAGGAGAGCTGGGTTCCAAGCGAGTGTGGGCTGCATTTTCTCCTGAAGTGTGCTGGCGGTCACTGCCATCATGGGGGGTAGAATTGGAGCCATAAGGGCTAGAGCTGGAGCTCAGTGCAAGCCAGTACTTCTCCCAGGTGTGATGGTTGTTGCCGCTTGGCCAGGAGCAAGGCCAGGGCCTGAGTGCCTGAAGCTGCAGTCCTGAACAAGCTTTGCTTCTTCCTTGCTTGATGGTGGTCTTTGCCTTGGCTGGAGGCCGGGCCAGGGCCCAAGTGGCTGGAGCTGGATCGTGGTGTGAGCCTTGGCTTCTCCTAAGGCAAAATGGCAGTTGCTGAAGCAATGCTGTGGCTGGAGCCCGGTGTGGGCTGGGTGGCATACTGGGGGTGTCCCAGCAGTCCAGCCAGAACACCAAGCAGTTTTCAATCTGCTGACTCTGTGTTGGGACTGCAAGCAAGCAAGTCTGTATGCATGTTCTTCAAGAGTAGTCTTAGTTTCCTACAGCCCTCTAGCAAGGCTGACTGGTTTTCCAACAAACCAAGAGGGCTCAACTTCCTGGTGCCAGACCCCAGAGCTGGGGTGCCTAATGTGGAGCTTAAATCCCTCACACCTTAGGGAGGATGCCAGAGCCTTTGAGATCCCACTCGTCTTTTGGGTCACCCAACAGAGGTGTGAATCCTATTCCTCCCCTCCTACCAGACTCCATAAAGTTCTTTCTTTACAACCTTGGCTGTAGAAGAGCCATTCTGCTAGTCTTCAAGTCATTTTCAGAGAGAGTTGTTTTATATATAGTTTTAGTTTTGATGAGTTCTTTGAGCGAGGCGAGCTCAGGGTCTTCCTACTCTGACATCTTGATCTGTTCCTGTTAATCAACCTTTTTAATCCTCAGATTCCTCAAATGAAAATAGGGATATGACAGTAGCTCCACATAACACTGATATGCAGATTATTAAATTATTTCACATATTTTGAAAGCTTAGTCTAGGGTCTGGCACATAGCAGCACTATATAAATGGAGGTATTATTTGCTAATGTAGTATTAGCTCTTTGTTCTGTTTAGGGCACATTCATAATGCAAACATCCCTAAGAAATGTAAAATGTTAAAAAGAGGCAGAATACAATAGTGGAAAGAATAAAGGCAGAATCTGGATTGTAGTTCTCACTCCACTACTCTCTTATCCTAGGTAAGAAATTTAAATTCCTGACCTTTAATTTCTTCATTAGTTAATAGTCTCATAAATTACAGAGTGATTCAAAGACAGTGATGATCTGATTTTGAACGTCCCAACCTATGAATGGCTTTTACATTTTTAAAGCATTACTTAAAAAGAAAATAAAAGACAAAGAAAAAAAAGTGACATTACATATGGCCCACAAACCCTACTATATTTACTGTGATTTGTTTTTTTAAAGAAAACATTTGCTGACCTCTGGCCCTAAAGCTGCGTTTCTCAAACTTTAATGTACGTGTAAATCATCTAGACATCTCTTTAAGATGCATTCTTATTCAAGTCTGGGGTTGGGCCTGGGAGTCTGCATTTCTAACATGCTACTAGGTGATGCTGATGCTACTTACTCAGGGACCACGTGTTGTGTATCAAGGGCAGGGCTATTTGGATTTAATTGGTATGTGGCAGGGCCTGGGCTTTTCTAAGCTCAGGTGATCATAATGTAAGCAATGGCCTAGAACTGCTGAGCTTCTTAGGAGCATCTGAGCCAAACTGGTCCAATCAGCTGTCATCTTAGAAAACAGAATCAAGTCTCTGGGAATGTGATTCAAGACAAGTAAGATCTTCTGGTAGAAATGAAGAGAATGGAAGAAAGAAGAAGAGGTTTGGCTGTTAATAGTCTGTGCATAAAATGCAGCTGGTTAGTTCCTGAATTTTGATGGCCAAAAACTTTTGTCTAAGTTCCTATCTGTTCCTTATTTTAGTAGCCTTGGTTCTTTATTATTATGTTTTCATTTGAGGACCTCTTTTTTGATTTATCACTTTGCACTTTCCTGGACCTAAAGTATCTGCATGTGTTCTCTGCATTGTCTGAACATGCTGAACTTGACTTCTGGTTCACCTGAATTGAAAAATTATCAGTTTCTTCTGTTGAACTTAATTCATGGCCCTTACCCCATATTGGAAATACGGAATGATGGAATCTTAAATGTAGGAGCTGGAAAAGGATCCAAAAGATTACCTCATAGTAGTAACATGCAAAACAATCTTTACTTCTATTTCTATCTTGCCCTCTCACGTTCCCTCTCCTGTAGCCATACATTATGAAACAAGACAAGTTAATATAATTAGCATTTAATCGTATCAACTGAAGGCTCAATTATTATCTCCCTAATATCAATCAGATGAATAGAATTATTGACAGTGAAAAACCCACCTTCTGTTTTAGTATCCAAGAGAAAAAATGTTTAAAAAGTGTTAGCTCTGATATATCACACATTTATATATTTGCCAAAGTTTTTCAGTATAACTTGGCATTAGTAGGTGAAACCTATTTGGATAGGGTCTTCAGGCCTGCTGGCAATTTTACAGAAGTGCAACTATTCTGGAATTTTGTGATTTTAGGCATTTACTTTTATGGCCCTTTGATTGACCAAGTTAAGCCTGACATGAAACATAATGTCACCAGCCTAAATAATCTGGAAATAGTGACAATGATCAGGCAAACTCTGACATAACATTTCTCTGGTGGCTGGGAAGAAACACAGCATAATAGAGGTGACCCTTCGGCAGTGTAAAGGGAGATGCCATGGTGTTATCAAAAAGAAAACAATTTGATTCAAGCTCCAATCCTCAAAGCATGTTTAACCCAAGCACTGTCAGCTGTAACCAGAACCTACTGCCCTGACGGAGGCAGTGTGGCTGTGAAACAAATGGATCAGTGGCCCAGGCCTCCCAATGCCAGCTTTTAATTTACGGTCAGCAAACATTTTATTTTACTGCCTTGAGCCCCCCTCTATAATACCTACTAATTTATATATACCACAGATGAAGCTGAAACTCCAGTAAATGTTATCATTGGCCATAGATCGTCTTCTGTTGTCACCAGACAAAAATGATGGTCTCCGTCCACTGGGCGAAAGGTTTTTTTTTTTTTCCCCAGTAAATAGATCAATGGTCCCAGCCCATGTGTAGTGTACTCAAAGGCCATTCCAAAATAACCTTGAACTGTTAACATGTTTTGGAATGGGTCTATTGATAACCCAAATGTGATGTGACGTATTGTCAACACAGATGTGATGCATGCCTTACAAGTTAAAAAAAAAGAAAAAGAAACAAAATCAGCAAATCCATGCTATGTTGTAGTGTGAGTCCTGACAGTTGGCTTTTCTTTTTGCAATGCATGTGTCTGACTTAATCTTTAATTGCCATGCATCTACTTCAAAGAGGCATCCACTTCAAATATGGACACCTCTAATAAACACGTTGCCAGCCACATCATTATGAAGAGTCAGTTCCTACCCTCCCAGCCCCCACACTCTTGTTTTACAGATCTTGGTTGATTTCCATAACTGACCTTTGAGACCACTGATTTAAATTCACCAATAAAGAGTGAGCCCAAGAACCCTAGGCCCCCGCCCTGGACCTCAATAAGAGCAGAACCCCAGGTTCTTCCTCTCTTTCCCTCTCTTTCCCCCTTCCCCCCCCCCATTTCTCCCTCTCCCCACTCACAACCTTGCTGTGTGGTCCCAGGTATGCCATGTAAGTTCCAGGATCTGTAACTAATCAACATTTTTTTCAAGGTTTCCCGACGGCTATTGCTGAGGATGTCTTGCAATCATAATAAGAACCATAGGGACTGGTCTAGGCAACACTGGTTATCAATAGGCTGAGACCAGCACAAAACAGAAATGTTTGGGCCTAAAGAACTTAACTTATGGTTTAGAAAAGGAAAAACATTCAGGACAGATTTGGGGAAGCTCTAGTGTTTCTGTATTTTGCTTTTGTTTTTAATATTGATAAACCAGAGTCACAAAAAATCTTTTGAATAGTCCCCAAATTTGGCTTTATAGATGGACAGCACTCACTGATCATTAGTTAAGTACGTGCATGTTTGTAAAAACCAGTGAGAACACGTGTGTTTGTGCTTGTGTCTAAAGTTAAGTTTTGCCTTTAATGGAGCATAAGAGATCAGAGAAGTCGTATGTGCTTTCAAGCATTTAATAAGCAGAATTCGAACCTTAACAAATTCATTTATTATAAAAGTTAGAGAGTGCTGAGAATACATACTTGTCCTATCACATGAGATCTTCCATATTTGATCTTTGTGAACTTTAATATGGGAACATTATATGTACCTCATCACACAATATTAAGGCTTAAAATGAAACTCCCTGATTCCTGGCTTGAAAAACACATCCCATTTTAAGCAATTTTCATTACATACAGCATATACCCTTATTGGATTCTGCCTGGCTCTGTCCAGAGTGGAATTTGGGGAAGCCAGTGGGACTTGGTCAGTATCCTTTCTCGCCTTCTGAAAGTCCACCGGCCCATAAGCCTCACTACCCTAAGAGCAACTCCAGTCAACAGGTAGGGCAGCAGTCCCCAACCTTTTGGCACCAGGGACTGGTTTCATGGAAGGCAATTTGTCCACCCACTTCGGGGTGGGGTGGGTGGTTTCTGGATGATTCAAATGCGTTGCATTTATTGTGCACTTTATTTCTATTATTATTACATTGTAATATATAATGAAATAATTCTACAATTTACCATTGTGCAGAACCCAGTGGAAGCCCTGAGCTTACTTTCACTTGCCACTTACTGATAGGGTTTTGATATGACTCTGCAAGCAATTGATTTATTTTGATCTCTGTGCAGTCGGACCTCTTTACTAATGATAATCTGTATTTGCAACCACTCCCCAGCACTAACATTACTGCCTCAGCTCCACCTCAGACCATCAGGCATTAGATTCTCATAAGAAGTGCACAACGTAGATCCCTCACATGAGCAGTTCACAGTAGGGTTTGTGCTCCTATGAGAATCTAATGCCGCTGGTTATCTGACAGGAGGCGGAGCTCAGATGGTAATGCAAGAGATGGGGAGTGGCTGTAAATACAGATGAGGCTTTGCTCGCTTGCCTACCGCTCACCTCCTGCTGTGTGGCCCGGTTCCCAACAGGCCATGGACTGGTACGAATCCATGGCCCGGGTGTTGGGGACCCCTGAGGCAGGGGCAGGGAGTAGACAGTTTCAGCTGCCCAGAGGTGGAGCTGGAAGAGGAGCAGGATGAGAGCACAGTGCTATTCTGCATCCAGTTAAGGAAGAAATGTGTCTCTTATGCCAGCAAATATAACTTTTGTCATTTAATCTCCATGTGCCTCAATTTTCTCATCTCTAAAATAGGGAAAATGATAATGTCTTCCTCGGAGTTGCATTATGACCATTAAATGAGTTAATATCTACTAAGCAAGTAGAACAATGTCTGGGACACAACTGAATAAGCCATAGGCCAATTTTTCTATTGCCATGTACCCATGGCAATTTGTCCTAAGTCACACAATTAGTAAGAGATTGGAACAAGAACTTGAATCTAGATTTCTCAACCTCCATAGCCCAGGACTCTGCTCTTTCAAATTCTTTTCTCTGCACTTTGGTATTTAGTTAGAACTGTGAATTGGTGAGGAGAGATAGCTTCTTTCTTTGCAGCCAGGTTTAGCAGACACACAAGCCATTTGCAGAGAGGGTCAGAACAGCTCACAAGCCCAGTTCAGCAGAAAACCCTTGCAGTTACCTGCAGTTTCACTAGTCACAGTCAGAAGCTTGTCCCAACCATCTCAGTCACTGAAAGTGTTTTGAGAAGGAAGGAGCTAAACCCACTGTAATATTGTCTTAAAGAGGGCGCCAAATAAAGCAGCTCAATAGAAACAGTTTTAAAACCTTAATCTTGTCTAAATTGAGATCAATCTGTTCATTGTGGGCATCAAACCTAATGAGGCAGTTAGAGGTGACTAATCCAATGCAGAAATTTCCCTTCATGCCTCCCCACTGTGGTGAGGCCCACACTGCTGTAATATAAAAGGCTGCTTGTGACACAGCTGAGACACCTGCTGAACACACCTGTACCAGCTCATCAGGGTTCATGTGTAATGTGTCTGTACAAAGGTTGTAACACCAGGATGAGCAGAGAGACCCCTGGACAATCCAGTGACACTCTCTAGCCAAGGGAGAAAATGCCAATGGGACGAATGGTGACCAACAGATTAAAGGCAAAGCTTTTCCCTCCATAATAATGTCGGGTCATTATGAGTCTTGTGTTTCTAAATCTGGACTTTTTCTTAGGAGACAGTTGACAAGACAATGAACATAAAAACTAGGAGGTCTGAGTTTCCTTGAGATTCTGGAAAGGAAGAGACAAGAGCGTGCTGTACTCAGAAGGAGACATAGTGTTATGAGGCACTGAAGAACTTTTTTTTTTTTTTTTTGCGGTACGCAGGCCTCTCACTGTTGTGGCCTCTCCCGTCACGGAGCACAGGCTCCAGACGCGCAGGCTCAGCGGCCATGGCTCATGGGCCCAGCCGCTCCACGGCATGTGGGATCTTCCCGGACCGGGGCACAAACCCGTGTCCCCTGCATCGACAGGCGGACTCTCAACCACTGCGCCACCAGGGAAGCCCTGAAGAACTTTTAAATTAAAGAGACTTCCTGGTTCTGTTCATGCTTCAGAGCAAAAACTGCTCATGCACCCCTAAAGCTTGAATATTCCTCAATAAAGGGAACAGCATTAGGTTTATGGATAAGGTTAACAAGGTTTTTAGAATAAAGTTGCCCAAAAACTCTGTCTGAAAGCAATCAACTCACTTAGCATTTAATATGGGCATTGTTACATGGAGTTTCATGAAAATTAAGTATGTTAATATTGTTTGGTGGCAAGAAAATATATCATGCTTTTCAGATATTCCCAAGAGTGCTCAGAAAGGAAAATTTGCTGCTGCTTGGCAATATTCCAGAAAGCTAATTACCCAAGAGAGGATTTATGAAAGCCTGCATAGATTGTTGTTCTTCACATGCTTCTGCACAGGTGAGACTTTGGCTTGCAGTTTTCCTTAAACCTCTGTGCCTTCAGGTATGCTCTTCCCTGGACTGAGGATGTCACTTGCACTTGTCACTAGTTTTTCTTAAAAATGCCTACTTATGTTTTAAGACTCAGCTCAATTGTCACTTTTGCTATGAAGCCTTTTATGACTCCCCTCTGCAAAGTGAGTCAATGCTTTGGCTCCACGAATGTACACAATCATGGCATTGTTAATATTCCATCACATTTATTATTTAAATATCTAGTCCTGCTGATAGATTAGTAATACCTTCCTGGTGAGGGACAATATCTTACTTTCTTTGTATCTACAATATGTAATAATTCCTAGAATTTAGATCTCATTAGTTGCTTTGAAAGAAGGGAGGAATAGAGTAAGGGAGGGATGAAAGGAAAGCCTATCATTGTCTAACAAGGTAGGGGAATTCCATAGTCCTGGAAAATAAAAATATTATGGAGAGGAAGAGTATGAGACACAGAGTCAGAGAAAACAAGCTTAAATTCCAGTTTTTTTCACTCACTATCTGTGACCTTGGGCAAAGTTCTAAACCTAAGTTTTTTTAGTAAAATTACAAGAGTATTAACATTAAATGAAATCATATATAGAGAACAAAAAGCACAGGACATGTAGTAGTTACTCTAAGGTTTAATTATCGAATACTGGTTGAGTAAATTATAGACTAATTGCTTTTTAAAATTTTGAACAAAATAAAACACACTTGGCAAAGACTCAGAATTTTTGCGTATCAAGATAATTTTCTTGCAAATATCCATTTATCTTTGTACTGCTAAAGCAATGGCAACAGCAAATTTTCTTGTTGATAGAATGCCTCCCAAAGAGCTTACATGACACACTGACTTTTCTTGCCAGAATTAATTTTAGGGGGTAAGACATTTTTTTTTTTAGTCTGTTTAGTCCATGAAAGTACACTGTCCACATAAGAATCTTTAGGCTCATAAGTAAAGCAGAAGCCCATATTTAAGCAATTAACCATAAAAATAAAAAAGATGATCAGAAACACAATGAATGGAATTGACAATCTGCCCTGTCCACACTGCAGAAACCCAATTTGTCTTTAGCTGTAATGTGCATCTCTAGGAGGTCTCACTTTTGTCACACTACTCTTAGTATATATTTCCTCAAGACTCCCATGGTCAATCTGCTCTGCTTACAAGAGCAGGAGACAGATCCCCCTTCACCCTCTTTCTTTTCACACACTGCCTTCAGCACCCATGCCAAGAAGATGCCAGTAGAAAAGGAGAGCAACAAAAGGGGAAGTGTATTTAATAGCATAACCTGGTCCCACCTAACTGTGTGAGCAGCCACTTACTTCTAACCCACATCTTCAATTCCAATCCAGTTAACCTCTCCTCTCCTTTATACCTTCACATTGCATGCTCAGTTTCTTGTTCCTTTTCTTTGAACCTTTGTTACCACTATTCTCTCTGAAATATTCTCTGTTCTCCTTGTTCTTGCCCATCCTTCAAGACCCAACCCAAGATCCACCTATCTCTGAAGCCTCTCCTGCTGACTATGGCCTGCATCATGCAATTCCTCCCTAACTCTTGTCCCGAGTTCACATACATACCAAACAATAGACACCATAATCAAGTTAATCTTCTCTAACCACACTTATTACACCTTACCACTTATAGTAAATGCTTTGTGGCTTATCTTCTCCATTATGCTGTTTGTATACTCTTAGAAAAACACATTCAATTTTAGCATATGGGCAGTCACTCAGAAAATAATTGATTTTTCGCTGATTGAAGAATCTTCCATCACTCATCTCTGAAGGATGAATAACAATCCTTGACTAGAGGAGACCTCACCTAAATACATGCATACTATATATATACACATACATACATGAATTTCTCAGGAGAACAAAGCATAGATTACAAAATATCTAGGTTCAAATCCAAATTCTATTATTTACTAGATTTGTAGCCTTGAAAAAATTACTTTTAACCTTTGCTTTCCAATCTTAAATGAGAAAATAATACCTGCAAAGAAGCCATTTCCATCAGTATAAAATGAAGATAATAATAGTACCTACCTCATAAGTTTAATGGTGAGGATTTAATGAGAAAAATGGAATAAAATGAAATCTTTTAGAATTGTGCTGGGCACATAGTAGGTGTTCAATAATTTTACTATTATCATTATTATTATGGTGATGAATAAGTGTGTAATATGTGTAAAGCATCTAACATTTTATTTGGCACATGATAGATCCTCAATAATAAATAGTAATGAAGAGTAATTCCTTACCTTCTGCTTTTCTCCTTAGGTGTTCCCTTTCCTTCTAAAATTTGAGAACTCTAGTAGGTTTTTACAGTTAACATTGTGAGTGAACTTACAGTGAATCTTTTCACATCATTTCCTTAGTAGGAAAATGGCTGATGCATTATTGATCTCTCTTAATAAGCTGAAGACTGACTCTACAATGCTATGAAAAGATGGTGTACCAAATAAAGTCCATTCATTTGTTCTACAATATTGATGGAATAACTATTTACACCAGACATCATTTCAATACTGGAAGCATAGCAGAGAATAAGACAAGCATGCTATATGTATTGAGTTTACATTTTAGTAGAAGAGAAACACAGTAATCAAATAATCAGAAGAATAACAATTCCAGAAATTGACAAAGATAATGAATAAGAGAAATAAGGCTACGTATCCTAGTGAGACTAGAGAGGGTGGAATAAATAAGCTATAGCAATCATGGCAGCCCTTCCTGGGAAGTTGACATTTGAACCAAGACCTGAATGATGAGAGTATATATATATATGCAACAATTTAAGGAAATAATGATCCAGAAGGAGGGAAAATACAGTGCAAAAACCCTAGGCAAGAAAAGTGTTGAGCTCACATTATTGGTATAATGATAATTTGACAAACAGCATGTCAAAGATGACAATGATTACACTCCATGGGTATATGAGCTTTGGGTAGTTTTCATCAAGCCTTGAGCTCTGGCTATGAATCTACTCCTGGCAAGGGAATATTATATGTTAGTTCACACTGTGCTTTTTGCAAACTCACCATTCATGGCATGTTACCAAATTATTTCTATTAGACAGATGAACATAAAGTTCTTCTTTTTATAGCCAATCTCTCTCCTTTAGGACAGAGTGCTGTAAGCCCACATTTCCTTATTCAGCAAGATTTCCCACCCAAGGCCTTATTTTCAGAATTACATAAATAATCATTTTCCTGTGATGGCCCATATCATATTTGGGATTTAATTCATTCGTATTTTTATAGCTGATTAAACTTGTCATTCTGCTAAATTTTAGCTATTATGTGTCAACAGTTTTGTCTACATTAATAACCTCCCAATGCAAAGGTGCCATAATTAAGAATCTTGTTTGGACAGAATTGTTGCAGTACCGGTACTTAGAAGGAGAAAAGAAAAGTAAGGAGTAAAAAAGCAATTTATATTCCTAATGTTTAATGTTTATGTGTGGAGTGGACACTAAATACCTGTATACACAATGCTCTGCGAAGAAGGACTGGAATCACCTGCTGTAATATTTTATAGTTATCAGGTATAAAGTAGCGCTTATAAAATATTCATACAATTAATTTTCCACCTTAAAAAAATAAAAGGCCTTGTTCAAAGCCAAGGTCTAAAAATATTAGTGAAAATTAGAGCTATTTAACGTTTATTGATTTGTTAGTACATGGATGGGTAATTAGGCTACAACAAAAGTTATTTAATACATACTATGGTTAAGGTACTACATCATATACTTTAAGGGATTAAGAAAAAAATTAGCTATATATCCTTCCTGCTGTGGAAGGCCACAGTATAGAAGATGTAAGATATACACCTGAAGGACTACAAACCATTGACCAGAAAGTGATTTCTTACCAGAGAGATTCAAGTAAAATATTATGATAGGTTAGAGTTAATATTGAATAGGTTTCATAGAAATCATGGCATATGAACAGAACAATTAATGAAAGCAATTATTTTGTTCATCATGAAAAAAATATAGAAGCTGGAAACTATAAAGATGGAATACATGAGTTAATTCTGCAGGATTATACTGAAAAATTCATTAGTAGAATAACATGAAATAAAGATGGAAAAGAGGGTGGAAATTTTTTTTTGCATTTTGATAACTTTTTTTTTTACATCTTTATTGGAGTATAATTGCTTTACAATGGTGTATTAGTTTCTGCTTTATAACAAAGTGAATCAGTTATACATATGTTCCCATATCTCTTCCCTCTTGCGTCTCCCTCCCTCCCACCCTCCCTATCCCACACCTCCAGGCGGTCACAAAGCACGGAGCTGATGTCCCTGTGCTATGCGGCTGCTTCCCACTAGCTATCTACCTTACGTTTGGTAGCGTATATATGCCCATGCCTCTCTCGCTTTGTCACAGCTTACCCCCATATCCTCAAGTCCATGCTCTAGTAGGTCTGTGTCTTTATTCCTGTCTTACCCCTAGGTTCTTCATGACACTTAGGTTGTTTCCATCTCCGGGCTACTGTAAATAGAGCTGCAATGAACATTTTGGTACATGACTCTTTTTGAATTATGGTTTTCTCAGGGTATATGCGCAGTAGTGGGATTGTTGGGTCATATGGTAGTTCTATTTTTAGTTTTTTAAGGAACCTCCATACTGTTCTCCATAGTGGCTGTACCAATTCACATTCCCACCAGCAGTGCAAGAGGGTTCCCTTTTCTCCACACCCTCTCCAGCATTTACTGTTTCTAGATTTTTTGATGATGGCCATTCTGACTGGTGTGAGATGATATCTCATTGTAGTTTTGATTTGCATTTGTCTAATAACTAGCTATTTTTAAATGGAGACCTGTTAGGTGAACGAAGAGGAAGGTATGCAGCCAGCCTGTTGATTGACAGCTCACAAACCTCCCCAGGTAGTAGCATTATTCTGACAAATTTGTTTCTTTTTCTTCCTTTTCTTTTCTTCCTCCTTTCCTCTCTCCTTCCCTCTTTTCTTCTCTCCTTCCCTCCCTCCCTCCCTCCCTTCCTTCTCTCCTTTACTGTATTCATTCATCTGATATAAACTCACTATTCCAGCTAGGTGCTGAGGTTAACTAATATATGAGACAAGCATCATCCTTGCCCTCATGGTGCTAATTATTACTTATATTCTAGTATGAGATGTAGAAAAAACTTAATCATAAAACAACTAAATCTACAACATTATAAATTTTGATAAACATTATTAAGGAAACAAAAAAAGGGAAAACATGTTATCTACCTCAGAAAGGGTAATAGAGAAAGGTTTTTCTGAATATGTGGCAGTTAAGCTAAGACTTTTTAAAAATATAAAGACACTCCTGGGTTTTTACTCAAGTGAAATGAAAACCTATGTTCATACAAAACCTGTACACAAATGTTTATAGCAGCTCTGCTTTTAACCATCAAAAACAGGAAACAATCCAAATGTCCCCTGACTGGGGAATGGATAAAGATACTGTTTATCCATTCATGAAACACTACTCAGAAATAAAATATAATAAACTGCTGATGCATGCAACAATATGGATAAATCTCAAATATCATACCATGTGCTAAGTGAAAGAAGCCAGACTCAAAAGGCTGCACACTATATAATTATATGCATATGACACTCTGGAAAAGGCAGTACTATAGGGATATAGAACAGATCAATTGTTGCCAGGGTTAAGGGTGAGGTAAAATTTCATCTACTGTAAGGGGTTTTATTTGGGGGCTGGGGTGGAGGTGATGAAATGTTTCTGTTTCTACATGGTGGTGGTGATTATATGAGTATATACTTGCCATATTTCATGGAAGTGTACATCCAAAAAGTGACTTTTACTGTACGTAAATTTAAAAATAAGTAAATATGATTCTACTAAAAACCAAACCAAAACACTACTTATCTATAATAAGGCATACTGGGGAGAGAGGGATTTACTGTACAAATAGAAAAGCTCATGATCCCATTCATGGCACCTCCTTTTCTGATACGAAGGTAAACAGAAGACAAATTTGGTCAATGAGCCAAAGCCTATAGCACAGGAGGGGAAATCATCTTTGAGAATATTTTATTTTGGTCATGTCAGACCTAATCAATGATTCCTCACTAAATTCTATGCCTTTTGAATATAAAAATACCATCTTACTCTTTTTAACTACATTTATACAGTGCAGAAATATTTCCCAAACTATATATAATGAGATCCATTTGTCATCTTATCTCAAAGCTATGTAATTTCAATTAATTAAATACTTTTGTCTGAATTATATGAGTAAGAACAAAAAGTAGAGTACTATGAGATATCCAGAAAATCCCATTATTTTTATTTCTGCATATAGTTGGCCAAAACTTCATATGGTTTTAGATTTGTGATTACGTATATTATGTGAAAAATAGTATGAATGCATTTATTCTACTAATTATGGAAAAAGAACACCTATAAAACAAATTCCAATGAAGTTACTTCAAGCTTAAATCTTATTTTGAGAGGAATTTGTGCCAAAATATCTAAATAGTCATATTAATTCTTAAAATGAATTTGCTATAGAGACATAGCTTTTGTCATGATTTAGTCTAGAGGAGTTAGTATATTCAAGTGATTTTCATGCCTTTGTTAAAAATATCAGAATATCCAATGATAGCATAAGAGATATTTTAGACTGTATATCGGGCATAGCTATCTTTATAGAAAAATGGGTAGGCTGAGTAAACTTAATGAGAAACCAGAGAGTGGGCTTATCTTAAGTCATTAAAAGCTGGGGACATGAGAAAATGAAGAGGAGCTGAGCCCTGTACTAGTTAAGAATTAGAAGTGTCTCATGTAGCTATTAATAGAAACCCTGAAAGCAACCGTGAAAACAGAGGCACATCTGTAAAATGACTGTGGAAAATCATGTCCAGACAATAATTGCAGCTTACGTAAGTTGGTCAGTGTTGAAGACTTAATATTGATATTAAAACAGTGAGACCCAAACATTCAGAAATTATTGTGGTAATTAGTTTTTGAAATTCAAATACTGGAGTTTGAAAATCTCAAATGGTTTTAAACAACCGTGCCTCAGGGGCCTCCCTGGCGGCGCAGTGGTTGAGAGTCCACCTGCCGATGCAGGGGACGCGGGTTCGTGCCCCGGTCCGGGAAGATCCCACATGCCACGGAGTGGCTGGGCCCGTGCGCGTCTGGAGCCTGTGCTCCGCAACGGGAGAGGCCACAACAGTGAGAGGCCCGCGTACCGCAAAAAACAAAACAAAACAAAAACAACCATGCCTCATAAATTTGTGAATGTCTCTTAGATTTACATATTTTTTCATATCTAAGGTCTCAAATAAAATATATAACTCAAATGCCTACCTAAGAGAAGTCTAATAAAAGAGTAAACAAATATCTTCCTCAGAGTCCCAAAAGAGAAGACATAGTTCAGAAATACGGAGCATTCCTAATTTAAAAATGTGATATGAATAAAGCAATATTGATAAGTATGATTCAACCATAGTACAACACCACAATAAAATTTAATAAGTGACTCTGAAATGTAAAGTTGAAAAACTAATTTCTAACAAAATAGCATATGAAATCATGTTTTGAGTTCTAGAGCAAGTGTTTTTAATCTGAGTAAAAAGTTGATCAGACAAAAGTTTATCAGAATTTTAGGAATTGATTTTGAGATACAATGTGCCCAGGATTTGGAATGAGAAAACGAACATTAAAAGAAACAGACCATGTTGCTCTGAATAATATCAAGCTATATGGCCAAAATAAATATTAATCAATACTGCAGGAAGAATCATTCAGAATACACTCCTACAACATATTAACCAGGCATTATTTTTCTAATTATCTAAATAAGTATGAAACTTCTGATTTTAAAAGCATAGACTTTATAAGTGGTGAATCCAAATAATTTGGGAATAGCTCATTAAAATTCAAATAGTTATTACTGAAGTAGTTTGACCTTTACTTGTAACATATTTTTAAGATATATACTTTCCAAAGCTATGCTTAAAAATTATAGATATAATCCAAGTATAATCTGATCTGATTCCATATGACCTCTTATTTTCAGATTCAGACATGTCTATACTATAGGCCAAGACTTTGTTTTGTCATTCATCTGTTGATGCAAGTAGGGTCAGGCTTTAAACTCTCCAGTTATTGTTCTTTGCTTAGAAACCCTGAATAGAAGATATTTGCAGTCCTCTTGATGGTAATCAGAAAGCTAGCAACTTGTGGGGTATCACACTGACCCCCATGTCACCTTCCTACCAAGAAGATCCATAAAAAGACATCACTTCTGAGTCACTACTTTCTTATATCCATTCACACTTTTATGATATTAGTCCTGAGACACAGCATTTAGAGTGAAATCTTTACCAAGGCCACGAACAGTGTATTATTAGCAGAATAAAAGAGAGCAATCATTGTACCAAGAGAAAGATAAACCCCTAACCTGGCTACAGTCATACCATGGCTCTGAGATTAAACCATCCCATACAGCATGTATACACCATACAGCAATCTACATTCAATGCCCTCAGTTTCTTCTTAGCAAGTATCTCATTGGTTATCTTTCTAATAAGTGACTTTATTTCTAACCCTTCTACTCACCAGGACTCTGTTCTCAGTGATGGAAAATCCCAAAATTGAGGCTTCCACTTATTTTGCCTTTATAGTCAATCACCCTAAGAACTTAGAATCCTTGTATTTTCACCCAGGCTCAAAAAACTCCCTTTATCATCAGACTACAGTTAATTTTAGTCATCATTTCTCAAAATGTGAGATTATGTACGCACAATATGATCTCAAACAGTGATCCTTAGCGAACAAACAAACAAAAAAGGATTCTAGGATCAATAGGATTTAAAAATGCTACATACTACAGTTCCCACCTTCCACTTTGTAAATCCTTTATGCATTTTAGCATAGTGGATTTATGTAAAATCCTATAGATAAACCTTGAACTTTGAACACCCCAATATTTGCAAAATTCATTTGACTAAGGTATCTCTTATTCTGAGAATACCTACCAACATCCTTTTAAATCTAGGATTCTGGAAAATATGCTTTGAAAAGTTTTGTTATATTGTGTATTATTGTTGTCTTTTTAATCTGTCTCTCTAATTTTTAAGACACTATGGTATATATGAGGGCTGCTCACCAATACTTCTCATTCTCCTCCTTTTATGTCCATGTGGGGATTTTATCTCTCCTTCCCCTTTAAGTTAGGCGTGGCCATATGACTGCTAAAATCAGTGATATATGATCAGAAGTGTGTCATTTTCAGGTAGAAGCACTTAATTCCTGATGTGAGTCTAGCCAGAGTGCTCCCAACCACAACACTATGAAGAAGTCATTATCATTCCTATATTGTGAATGACAAAACTAATTTTCAGAGAAGGCTAGAACAGGATTCTAATTTGTGTACTTTACTTTTTTGGGGGTTACATACTTCTTTTGCATTTTATTTTATTTATACAGCAGGTTCTTATTAGTTATCTATTTCATACATATTAGTGTATATATGTCAATCCTAATCTCCCAATTCATTAATTTGTATACTTTAAATCTTATGCTTTTTCTACCACAACTTGCTGCCTGAGGTTGATATTCATAACACACTAAAATGCACCTCTCATCTTCCAAATGAAATGTTATTCCTTTCATGAATTTATTTTTGCATCCGTCATTCATGTGAAATTCAGAACACTACTCCACCTAAAGTTCAGTTTCATTAGTGTAAATGGTTTGAGTTAAAGCCAACATTACTTATTTCCCAACCAAAAATAGGTATCTGTGCATTTCTTCCTTTGAGTTAATATAAATATGATGAAACTGAATATTTCCCAATATTATTAACATAGCTCAAACCATGATACTTTTGAAAAACTGGGTATTTTAATTGGTATATACCAATGTATTAGGCCCTGGGTGGAGACTAGAACATAGATAAGTTTACAGCTAAGTAGAGGAAAGGAATTTGTCGACAACTATTATACAAATAATAAAATTAGGACTAACTTGAGGTTCAAGAAGTGAACTGTGGGAACAACACTGAAGATGACTGAATGCTTTCTGGGGAGACCATAGAAAACTTTCTGAAGGAATGGAAGCCATAGTAGAGTCTGGCGACCATTTGAAGGGCCCTGAGACCCTTTCAGAGGGCTACAAAATCAAAACTATTTTCTTAATTATATAAATGTATTATTTGTCCTTTTTATGTGTACAGTGAAATCCTCCCAGAGACTACTTCATGTGTGCTATCATAACACAATGAATGCAGAAGCAGTTACTAAAATCCAGCTATCTTCTACGAATCCAGAAATTTACATACTTAAGTAAATATTTAAAACAATGCCACTATTTTCACTTTTTCTTTTGGAAACAAGTTATTTTTATTAAAACATTTATGTTACTATATGGGTTTTTCATTTTGTTTTAAAATAGATTAATTAATAATTAAATATTTTAAAATATCTCAGATTAATTAAAACCATGCTAATTAATGGTGTGTAGTACATCAGAATGTCTTCTATTTTTCTAAAAGGAAATGTTAAACAAGTAGGCAGGAGATTTGGAATCAATCCCTTCTGCTTCTTCTTCTAGTTTCCTTAACACATTTGGGAAAGCCATTAAACTCTTAGTTGTAATATCCTCATTTGTAACCTAGGGATAGTAACATCTGCTTTGTAAGCTTTACAGTTTATGTTTACACCTGTATTTTAAGTTTATTTTATATAAACTTATGAAAATTCAATGAGATTCCATAAATTGGAACAAACACCACTACCACCACTTTATACCAAAAAAGACACTATAAATGCTCAGTATTGTTAGGATTCTCTTCTAACTCATTTTTTCCTTTATATTATTTTCATCCAAAACACTTACTAAAATCACTTTCATTCTCTTCTATAAATTGACCAAAAAGTTAAATACTTTTACCAATATTTTAACTCTGAACTCTAGATAAACTCTGCTAGTCATGTCTCAGGGCAGAATTCTAGTAACCAAGCATTGCTGGTAAAACTCATGTAACAAAATAGATTTGAGTCATAAAATGTGTAATCACCACTCTCAAATATGTCTTTAATGTCACCCCCAAAACTTACCATTTTTTCACATTCTTCCCAACCATTTTAAAACATTACCAATTCTCCTAAAACTCTAATATCCCTGCTGAAACCATCCAACCATAAATACATGTATGCCTGTACCCAGCAGACAACTTCATCTTTTACTTCCCAGAGCAAATTTTTTTCAGCATAAGTGCACTGAATGCCTATTAAATACCAGACATTTCTCTATGTGCTGGGAATATAGTGATTTGATAGCCATATAATATCCCTGGCTTCCTACTCCTTAGAGCTAAAGGAAAAGAAAGACAATAAATATATGAGAATATTTCAAAGAAATAAATATATGGATGGTTAGATTAAGTAATATAATAGACAGACATAGATTGATTAGTATGAGAAATTCAGGTAGTGATGTGTTATGAAGACAACAAAACAAGGTAATAAGATAGTAACAAGAACAAATAAATACAGTGATCAATAAAAGCACTAAGGAGGAGTCACGTGAGCAATGAGGCAGAGAGTACTGGTTACTTATCCCAGTATCACTACTCCCTTCTTAGCAGTAGAGCTCCAATTTTTACTGGGTACATGGCCATCAAGAAAAAGTAACATATTTTCTGTGCTCTCTCACAGCTAGGTGTCACTATATGACCAAGTTGCAGCCAGCAAGATCTAAGGAGTGCCTTGTGTTAGTACTGGGAGGTCTTCTTAAAAGGGAGGGGATGAACCATTCTTTTCTGCTTCCTCCATCCTACTGCCTAGATTTTGCTGTAACTGCAATGAAAAGATGCTGGTGGGGTAAGGGGAAAAGCCTGTGGAATTTGTCAAGATTTGCATTTGAGAATGAACACTGGCTGAACATTCTCCCAGAGAATGGGCTATGGGGCAATTTGGAAGCAAGGTAACTGGATAGGAGGCTATTGCAATCATTCAAGAGCCACGTGACGATAATTAGGGCAGCTGCAGAGAAAGTGGTTATACTTTGAACATATTTTGGAAGAGAAGCCAACAGGACTTGCTGTTAGCTGAATGTGGAGTGTAGCAAATGAGAAAAAGATACATCAAGGATAACACCTAAATTGTTGGCTAGGCCAACTGGGTCAACTGTAGTACCATTTACTGAAGTGACAGACTGAGGAAGAAGCAGGTCTGAGGGAAAGTGAGGAGTGAAGGACCAAATACCTATTTTAGATGTGAATATTAAACCTGGCATGTCTATTAGCCATCCAAATGAGGATATTGAGAAGACATTTGAACATAGGAATCTGGAGCCGTGGGGGTAAAAATGGAACTGGAGATATAAATCAGGGAGTTATTTAATGTATGGGTAGTATTTAGGCTATGAGGTTAGATGAAATCAGTTTAAAAAAAGGATACAGATCAAGAAGGGCAGGGGATTACAGACCATGTGCAACCACAATTAGAGTCCGAGCAGAGCAAGGGAAGCCAGCTAAGAAGGCTGAGAAGGAGAAATCTATGAGGTATAGGAGGGAAAACAGGAGGGGGTGGATCACAGAGGTAGGGAAGGAAGTGCTACAAGAGAGGGTGTCAGATGCTGTTCAGGTCGAATAGAAAGAAAAAAGAGGAGTTCATTATGGGTTTGGCACTGTTCCAGTGAAAGGGTGGGGACAAAACTCTTGAAGTGGAGAGGTGAAAAGGAGCAGGGAAATTCAGCAGTATAAATAGAGAGATGCGTTGTAGAGGAAGAACTGTCTTTTGTTTTTTTTTAATTTTTTGTATTTTTTAAGATAGATATATTAAAAGTCTGTAGGCCAACTGGAGTAATCCAGTCCAATGATGCAGGTGAAGGCAGGCTGGAAGGTGTTAGAAAGGACAGGATCTAAAGTACAAATCTCATGGCCTGATACCCACGAGGGATCACGTCTGTTATTGTAACCACTGAACCCTCCATGCCTGGTATAGCACTCAAGACACAGTGGATGCTTAACAATTAAGTAAATGAATGAATAAATGTTATATTCAGTAGTCTTAGTCAGCATATTTTATCACAAAAATCTTTAAATAAGATCATTACATTCCCTATTTTGGGGTTCCCTATAGTCTGCATAATAAGCTAAAAAAAAATCCTGAAGTTGGCACAAGGGCACATAATGGCTCATCTCTGACTGCCTCTCTAGTCTCAGTTCTCTATATACCTACTTGCATCCTATATCCACACTGCAGTGAACAACTAATTCTACATCATGTTTCTCAACTCAGTACCTTCACCACATGTGTTCTCTGTTCTTGCAAAAACTTCCCCTCATCAACACTCTGTGTTTTGCTAATTCCTATTTATTCTTTAAGACTTAGCTCAAGTACTGTTCCATTTAGGAAGATGTGTGTGCTTCTCTTCTGAACTAGAGCCCCTCAGTGCTCCCAAAGAAACTGTGCAAACCTCCTACAAAATAATTATATAGAATTTGCTTAAGAATTTATTTCCATCATTTAAATTAAGCTATAAAATAAATATGCTTGTCTCTGAATACCCAGAACCTAGCTCAAGACATTTAATTAGTGCCATTAAGTAAATATATGGTATCTATGGTACCCTGATGATGGCCATGTTTATTAATCAACCAAAAACATTTACTCCCTAAACATCTTCAGCAAATGGGAGTGTCTATATTGAAATCCTCCTTGATTTTCTTGTTGCTATATGATTAAAAATTCAGACACTTAATAGGCTCCCAATCTTAAAAGAGTTTGCAATATAAGTGGGCAAGCGTCTATAAAATAGCACAGCATCATCATGAATTAGTTAGAGATCGCAAATACTAGGGTTTCTACCTGCCATGCTTCGTCTTTTGCAAATATCCTTAATGAACCACAGTAGTGCTACTGAGACTGGATGTGACCTTAGAAGCTTTCACAACATAGTATTCTCAGGCACTCAGTATCAGAGTTAGCATAAGAAATGAAATTTTATTATCTATCCATGAATTAGTACAATGGGTTGGATGAGAGTAATTCCCTGGATAAATGAAACAAAGTTGGAGTCAGCTTTGGTGATGGAGGGAGATTAACATGCTAAGGAAGTTTGAAGCTGGTGTACACTCTAGGAAAAGAACAGGTAGTGTCATGGCACTAGGTAGTGCCAAAAGGAAGTCGCTTAGTTAGATAATGGGACAGAGACAAAGAATGAATTGGGGTGTTTTTTTTTTTTTCCTAATGGTTTAGTATGGTTTCGTAGTTTCTTATAAAAACAATGAATGTTCTCCAGTCTTGACATCAATCCCCATGTATGTTAGTACAGCTCTTACCTATATGGTAGCCTATAGGCTAGGCCAGGTGAAAAGGGACAGATTGATCTTAAAGGTTCTGAAATCTGGTGTTTAAAAATATAGGTAAAAAGTTATCTGAACAAGGTAATATCTTAGCAGAACTCTGAGATTTGTAGTGCTAGATACAAATTATATGTTATATAATCTGTTATATCTTATATAACTGTATTATAAGGCTGCAAACTTCTTGAAGGCAAGAGCCTCAGTTTAATTATCCCTGAATTGCCTGGCACATGGGCCAGACACATGGCACCTAATATGTGCCTATTCTAGGACCTCCTAGAACAGTATACTTTCTTAATCTTCACAGAACTTCTCATGATCACTTAGGGGATATGGGTCCCATGGATCTTCCCTAAAGGAATACAGTAGAGAACAAACTTCAAGCACCCAAGCTGTGGTGTAAAGTCCAGGAGTGAGCTTTCAAACAAGAAGAAATAGAAAAGGTAAGAGTGGCAAAATAGTTTGTAAATGTCACATGCTCTGATAATTTAAATGTAATATAATTAACAAAAGTGGAAGATGAGAGAAAGTATAAAGTAGAACATGCCTGTTGATGATCTCATTGGTATTAACTTACAAGACAAAGTAGCAAAATTGTAAGCATTTGTAAGAGGGCGAAGATAACGTGAACATGATATTTGTCATTAAAATTGAGTAATGGAAGAGAAAGAGGGGTAGAAAGGAGAAGATATTCCTTTTTGTTTGCTGTAGGTAGCTAATAGATATTATCTTTAAAAGACAGCACTAAAGATAATAGATAAAGAAAGATATTGGTCTACTAGAAATGACTAGAACAAAAAGATGTTATCCTAAAAAACAAAATAAATCCCATAAGGCAGAAATTAGAATTTCTAGTAGTTTATCAATAAATATATGTCTTAACTTTATTAAAAAAAAGAAGATTGAAAAGATCCATATTCAACTGTTTACTGGATATAAGAGACACACCTAATAGAAAGTGGTTCAGAACAGTTACAAATAAAGGGCTAGGCAAAGATATGCCAGGCAAATGCAAAGGTAAAGAAAGAAGAAGTAGCAATTTTAATATCAGACAAGGCAGGATTTAACCCAACAATGACACTTTATAATCTAAAGCCTACAACTAAAAATAAAGGTAAAACAGTTAATTATGTGCTAAAAAAACCAGCAGTAAATTTGAATTAGACACACTAGAATAAATTCATTATTTTTTTCCTCCCAAATAAATATTTACTAGCTCTCACAACAGGAGAAGTTTAAAAGTAAAGAAAGCTCAGGAACAATGAGCTCATCTAGTGCCCAGATGGTAGAGCTGAGAGCTCCAGTGGTAAGGGATGGCTCCAGATTTGAGAAATCATAGATACTTGATAAGTCTGGGATATCCTTTGTGCCAGAAAGCAAGGAGATGATCAGACTTATTTGCCAGGTCAAAAGGACACAGCATCCAACATAGAGGGACTTCTACTGGTCAAAGATACAAAGAGATACCAACTTAAGCATCAATAAGAATAACTGAAATTGACCAAACTCATTGCATATATAAAAATCTGTAAATTCATGATGATATGTGAGAGAAGGAGATAGAGGGGGAGAGAGAAAGAGTACCACACCTCTCCCAATTAACTGGTGATAATAGAAGTAACAGACACCAAATCCTTTCTCTAAAAATTTAACAATGAAATGCTTTTCCTCTAGGAATTATATTTCAGGTTACCCAAGTCACCCAATTATATGAAAAATTTTTTTCTGTATAAAAAATTATTTGCAACCTCCTATGCAATTATTGATTCTGGCAATGATTATTAGGTTCAGGAACCATGAAACGCTGATGGGAAAAAAACAATAGAAGGATGAAGCAGTCACAACTTGAAAGTGCTGGTAAATCAGTATCACCAGAGGGGAGATGGCCAAGTATTTTGTGTCTCTTGGTGTGATAGACATAAGAATACAGTGTCATCTATGCAATATCCTTAGCAAAATGCTTGAACCTGATTCTAATAGAGTGTCAGTCTCCAGAGCTTACTTCCAGTTTACAGGAAATAGTAAGGACAGAAGATGCAAAGAGACACATCTATAATGTGGAATGTTTTTCAGATCAACTGATACAGGTTTTGTTTTTTTTTAAAATAAATCAGTAGTATAAAAAAATAAAATAAAATAAAAAGGAGACATACTATTCCAACATTAAAGAGTCTCAGATTCACAAGAACCATATATAATACTGGACCTGAGTTGGATCCTAATTTAAACAACCCATCAGTTTAAAAAAAAATGGAGAAATTTTGATTATAGATCAGGTTTTAGATGGTACAAAAAATGAGCATGAATTTTGTTATGTGTGATAACATTACTATGGTTATATAAGAAAATGCCCATAGGTTTTAGAGATACATATTGAAGTCTGTAGGTTGAAATAACATGATGTCTGGGATTTGTTTTTAAATTCTTCAAGGAAAAAAAAATGAGAAGAATAGAAAGAGACAGGTGAAGCAAGTGTGACAAAATCTAGATAAATTTTTGAGTTTTGGAGATGTATTTGTGGGCCTCTCATTCTGTTAACTTTATTTTGTGAATGTTTAAAATTTTAGAATAGTTCTTACTAAATGAAAAGAACAAAAAGGAAAAATTACTTGTTTGTTTAATAAAATATGAGAATAAGAAAAGAAATAAGGCTTCTATGGAAACATAAAACTCCAATTAAGAGCAGAAAACAGTGGCTAATTTGTTTTCAAAAAGAAAACAAATACGGCACATCAAGCTATTTTTTATGAACCTTATTCAAATTGTAATGCAAATGCTAACCTTTGTAAATGGGATTTTAAAAAATGTGTCCTGAGGCAATTTATATTTATTATCATGTTTCTGGCTAAAACCAAGGAAACCAAATTCTAGTGAAAAAAACTGCATTTCCTTTCTACCTGAGGTGAGCATGAGGGAAATTGGTAGCTTTCCTTTTCTCTGCATTTTTCCTTTTGCAATAAAGCATTTAAGTTTATTTGTTAGCAAGGCCTGTTCTGTGGTCAGGAAAGCTCTTGGTAGATTTGGGCATTTAATACCAGCAAATGGAATCATGGATGGTGAAGTTGATCTAACGTTTGGCTTGTAAGAAATGCTGAACTAAATAATCCTGCAGTATTCTAAAGAGGTCTGTTGGTATAGTATGTCTTTATGTCTATTCACAATCAAAAATAAATCACAGGATTAGCTTACCTAGCAACAAACAATAGGGTATAGAGTGTCAAAGAAATCAGAGACCTGATCTTTGCAATTGAATGTCAATCATTTCTACAATTCTGTTATATCTCATTAGGATGAGCATAAAGGGCTTGTCCCTAACTGAAATTGCAAAACCAGTGTAATTTATATTTTGGCATCCACTAACATCCTTGGCTCCCATCTTTCTACCTTGGTGTTATCCTCTTCCTTTTTGGTCCTTCTGATCTATGACAATGATAAAATGATGGACATGTTTACTGCAATGAGCCCATGACTTCATAGACAAACCTTCCCAGAACTATTGACATTTTTAAAGCCCCAACACTCGATCCAAAAGGGACAGCGATCTGTTAGGGAAATCTCAGCAACTAGCACATATTGTAAGTAGAACAGAGGAGAATAAGGCAACTACACTCAATGATGGCAATGGTTAATACTGAGTATAGACTATGTGCCGGTTCTTTACATGCACAATTCATTTAATCCTCACAAAAATCTTATGAAATGGGTGCTACTATTATCACTGAATTACAGGAAATTGAGGCACAGAGGAGTGAAGCAACTTGCACAGATCACACAGCAGGTCAGTGATAGAGCAATGTTAGATCTCAGTCAGTCTAACTCAAAACCAGTGATTGACATAAGCCAGGTGGCGTGCTAGGCACTTTGTATTATATACAGATTCCCCTTGCCTCTGCAACTTGTTTTTTTTGTTTGTTTGTTCATCTGTCCATTTGTTTATTTATTTAGTAACTTGGCTGAATAAATTTTGTGAAGCCAATTTCCCCTGCTGTGTGAGGCCTGATATGTTCCCGCTCAGAATTGTTTTCCTTTTTTATGTCTTTTAGCCTGGCTTCCTGGGGTTTGCCCCTAGGTCAGCATAAGCCACCTATTGGTAGAAAGTTGTGTTGAAGGACAATTAGTCAGTTAAATTTTTACTCATTACCTTTGGATGTGTGTGTAGCTTGGAGATCACTTTATAATTCAGAAAGCTTACCATTTTGCCTCACATTTAACCAGAGACTAGAAGCTTAGAAGTTTCCTCTCCGGTCACTTCTAAGAGGGCTCAGTCTTGGACATGCACAGTCCTCCAGACCACCAGGGATGAGGGTGACTAGTTTTAAACCTGTCTTCCTAGGCACTGCCCCTGGTTCAGAGTATCATATTGTCAAGACAATTTTCGTTCATATATTGTGTTAAAGCCCCTTGAGCTGGAAAGGCTTCCTCTCTTTGTTAATGGTTCTGTGTGTTTCTTAGGGAATTCTTTCAAATCTGCCTTCATCCCACTCTGATTGTCCTAAGTGATACAGGCTGGTGTATGTGCATACCCTTTCAGATCCCCAGGGGTGAGTGTAATCCTAGGAGGGCTCTTCTTGGCTGTCTCTTCCACTCAGTTAAATTTTTGGCTGGTCTTCTGTTTTTGCATGTTGTACTAGGATCATGGAACTACCATCTGCTTCTTAATTGCTTAGCAAAAAAATCTCCCTTGTTTCAACAGGGTCTTCAGACATGAACTCCTGCATGCTTTGTCCCAAACAAAGTCAGTCCCCTTAGTGAGAGCTGTGGAACTTGAAAATGATGGTGGTTATACTATGTCTTATGGGGAAGAAATTTAACATATACAGTTAATTCAGGTAGTGAAGACCTTGGTGGAAGCCTGAAGGTCAAGAGTCATGCCAAACCTTGATCGTAGGGCACCTATGCACAAGGCCCAGATAAGTTACAGGTAATTTGAGCTAGTCTTGAAGGATGAGTAAGAGAATGCTAGGTGAAGAATATGGGTATTCCTGGCAGGGGAAAAAAAGGCATAAATTATATTCTCTTCAAAGATAGGGTTAATTTAGCCATAATATATAGCACATAGCCTGGTACAAGAAGGTGCTTGAAATATTTTTTTAGATGTGCTTGGAGTCATGGATGTAGACATTATGTTGAGCAAGAACAGTAAATACCAATGGGCAAGAACACAAGGTGTTTCATCAAAGAAGTAGGTTCACATCATTAGATACTTGCTGGAGGTTCATGATATCCGTTCATAGGGAATAAATTGCCAAAAAGCTATATTGTTAGACTATAGCATGCAGCCTGCCTAAATGACTCCATTTATCAGTAAAAACAGGTTTACCTGACTAGTAGAGAAATTCTTACACAGCCAGATTCAGCGAATAAGTTTGCCAATATTTTTGAGGTTGTTTTGCAAATTCTGAAAGACTGTGGCTTTCCCTGGTGTTCCCTCAGGACAGGAAGGTATGCAAGTTGAGTTCAAAGATAATGAAAGGATAAAGGTCACCAGTCTTTTAAAAATCTCTACTGGTGCTACTGAAAATAAATTTATCCAAGAAGTTCTGCAGACTGAGTTAGCTCAACCCAAAACAAGATTCCCTTGATAATCCAGAGAAGGAAGTAAAAAAAACTGTGAGATTTTTCTCTCCTGCCTGAAGATAAATTGAAATTTATCCTGCCATCTACCTAATGGGTATGACTGACACTTTCAATCACGGTACCATATTGCAAGATGAAATGTGGTATAATGGTGTGCACGTATTCAAGCCAAAGCCAGGGGGCCCAAATTCTAAAGACCACCTACTTTTTTTTGAGGATTTAAATCTTTCAATATCTTCATGTGCAAACAGACAATAATCATGCAACCTAGGGTCATTAATAGGGTTTGTTTGTATACCTGCCTTGAAGAAAAATGAGATGCCAAAATGAGGTTTTTGGGTTTGTTTGCTTGCTTGCTTGTTTGATATTATGGTGTCCTTTGGTTGCTCCACTTAAACCAAAAGATACAGTAAACCTTGGTCCTGTTATATGGCATGACAAAAGAAAATTTAAGGGGAGAGCCAGAAACCTGGCACTGGAGGGAGAGGCAGGGTGACTCCCCTAGAGAAGCTCTGGCAGATTTTGCACATGTCCTATAAAGAAGTCTCCACTGCTCTATAGCTGACAGTAGCAGGCTGGCTTCAAAGGACCCCAGGTAGTAGTATTGAGCCAGCATAATTTGGAGCACCCTAGTAGCCAAAAGCAGAGCTGCACAGATTCTGTGGGAGCCGCTACTGGTGGCAGAAGGCAGTCTACTAGCTAATATTGGTTAGAGGTTTCCCTCCAATCTAAGTTGGAAGTGTGAAAGGTTGATTTTTTTAAAATTAATTAATTAATTTTTGGCTGCTTTGGGTCTTCATTGCTGCACGCAGGCTTCCTCTAGTTGCAGCGAGTGGGGTCTACTCTTCGTTGTAGTACGCGGGCTTCCCATCATGGTGGCTTCTTTTGTTGTGAAGCACGGGCTGTAGGGGCATGGGCTTCAGTAGTTGCGGTAAGTAGGCTCAGTAGTTGTGGCTCGTGGGCTTAGTTGCTCCGCGGCATGTGGGATCTTCCCAGACCAGGGCTTGCACCCGTGTCCCCTGCATTGGCAGGTGAATTCTTAACCACTGTGCCACCAGGGAAGCCCAAGGTTGACATTTTTAATCACCTTCTATTTTGTTTACTATGAAGAAAAAGAAAACAAAAATTCCAGCAGAGGTAGGGGATTTACAGGTAAAATAGGTAGGGGCTTTACATAGAAAGGCCTTGGATTGAAAACTAGCTCTCAAATGGAGAGTATTAACAGAGGGAAGTAAAAATAAAAGCCAGTCATCTTCATTTTGTAGATGTTTTGGAGCTCAAATGAAATCATTAAGAGACTAAATATATAAAAGGACAATAACCAGACTGCATAAAAATAGAACTTTGACCCACAACCTGCAGCAATCAGCCCAGAAAGCCAACTTACTATTCATAGTAACTAGTTCAAGAAGTCAGACTACATCTCTAATAACTAGTTTAAGAACCCAGACAAGGGCTTCCCCGGTGGCGCAGTGGTTGAGAATCTGCCTGCTAATGCAGGAGACATGGGTTTGAGCTCTGGTCTGGGAGGATCCCACATGCTGTGGAGTGGCTGGGCCCGTGAGCCACAACTACTGAGCCTGTGTGTCTGGAGCCTGTGCTCTGCAACAAGAGAGGCCGCGATAGTGAGAGGCCCGCGCACCGCGATGAAGTGGCCCCCGCTTGCCGCAACTAGAGAAAGCCCTCGTACAGAAACGAAGACCCAACACAGCAAAAATAAATTAATTAATTAATAAACTCCTACCCCCAACATCTTCTTTAAAAAAAAAAAAACAAAAAAAACCCAGACAATAATCTATGTAAAAATCAGCCTGAAATGATCAGGAATTGATTAACAACTGACAGTTTCCCCAAATTTTGCCCCCACTTCCAACTTAGGATCACTTTAAGCCAAATATATGCCCCTAACCAATCACATATGATGCCCTACCTCTACTTAGTCTACCTACAGCTTCCCCAGGCCAACAGCCTCCTTCAGGGCCCACTTGAAGCCGTCTCTTTTTTCTACTATAAAGCTTCCACACTCCTCTACCTGCTTTGGAGTCTCTGCCAAGCATAAGTGATGGTGGCTGACATCCTAGTTATAGTGAGTTCTGAATAAATAACCCTTGCTTGGTCTCATTTAGGTGGTCTTCATTTACTTCTACATCATGAATTCGAAACTCTTTATAAACTAAGAGGCAAAATTAACAAGCATTATTATGGTTATCACTTTGGTTCTGACTTCTCAAATTGTAGATTACAGAACTAGAAAGAACCTTTAAAATTTCCCAGTCTTGATTTTTTCTTCAAATGAAACCATAAGAGGCATTGCAAGGCCCAAACCACCTGTCCCTTCCTTTTCCTTTAATTCATGCCTTAAGATGCCCATTCAAAAACAACTCATCTAGACTAATTTCCTCATTATTCATATGAGAAAAGTGAGACTCAGAGAGAAGTAACTTGTCCAGAGTCAAAGAGCCAATTAGTAGTCAGAACCCTTCTTATCTTCCAATTCCCCATCAATGATAATCTCTTGTACACACCATATCACTGCTTTCTAATGCCAAGAAAGCTGTATTTCCTGCCAAGTTATCTGGGCTGTACGGATTCATAAGTTCTCTGCAAAGGCTTGAAATAAGATGGAAAGATAAAGGAATAAAAGGGTGACATTTTCGAAAATAAAGAACATATACCCATCCATTTTCTGTCCAATTTTAAAAATAATATTAGAGTGGGTTTGTAGAGATCACCTATTTCCTTCTATTTAATTCAAAAATAATAAGCACTTCCCTTTCCTATAATTAAAAGAGAAAAAGAAAGAGAAGAAATAAAAGACATGGGAAGAGAGAGAAAATGCTGTGGGGAAAGCTTATCAAGAAGTGATGGAGGGTATGCTGATGTGTTGATGTACGTGGTGCTTGAGAGACTATTATAGAGAAGAGAAGATGCTGAATGGCCCTGAACAGCGGGGCACATTAAATGGTGTTGATGGATTTGAGCATAAACTGACTGAGGAAAAGTGGTTGCAATAGATAGCTTGAGCAAGGGCTCTGAATGGATTTCTAAATGGATTAAAGGGATATGACTAGGCAACCACATTATGCTGGCCATTGTGCTCCTTATCACCATCCATATTTCTCTGGAGGGAAGAAGGAATCAGGCGGGAAACTGAGGAAAATACAAGTCAAAGCAAAATCTTCTCTTGCCTGGATACACTTCTGGCTCCCTCTGTGCCACCTGTTGTAGATTTAAGACACAATTACAATTTTGATGAGAGAGTCATTTCATTGGACTATAGAGTTCATATTTTATGTTTATCCTTTAAATGCTATGTCTTTTTTAAATGATGGGTTATGAATAGGAAGCAGACGCATTCAAGCTATGACAGGCTGCATTTTCTAAGGAAATTACCCAATATTGTTGGGATACTTTGTAGTTAATAACTCTCAAAAAATAGCCTATAATTGAGCCTCTGGATGGCAGTAAATCACAGACATCTTTTCAGCAAGATTTATAGATTTTTTTTCCATTCCCATTTTTTTTCACTCTTCACACCTTTTATTTTTTTAAACATCTTTATTGGAGTATAATTGCTTTACATTGCTGTGTTAGTTTCTACTGAATAACAAAGTGAATCAACTATACGTATACTTACATTGCCATATCCCGTCCCTCTAGCGTCTCCCTCCCACCCTCCCTATCCCACCCCTCTAGGTGGTCACAAAGCACCAAGCTGATCTCCCTGTGCTATGCGGCTGCTTCCCACAGGCTATCTATTTTACATTTGGTAGTGTATATATGTCCATGCCTCTCTCTCACTTTGTCCCAGCTTACCCTTCCCCCTCCCCATGTCCTTAAGTCCATTCTCTACATCTGCATTTTTATTCCTGTCCTGCCCCTAGGTTCATCAGAACTATTGTGGTTTTCTTTGTTTTTTTTTTTAGGTTCCATATATATGTGTTAGTATATGGTATTTTCTCTTCCTGACTTACTTCACTCTGTATGACAGATTCTAGGTCCATCCACCTCACTACAAATAACTGTTTCGTTTCTTTATATGGCTAATATTCCATTGCATAGAGGTGCCACATCTTCTTTATCCATTCATCTGTTGATGGACACTTAGGTTGCTTCCATGTCCTGGCTATTGTAAATAGTGCTGCAATGAATGTTGTGGTACATGACTCGTTTGAGTTATGGTATTCTCAGGGTATATGCACAGTACTGGGATTGCTGGGTCATAAGGTAGTTCTAGTTTTAGTTTTTTAAGGAACCTCCATAATGTTCTCCATAGTGGCTGTATCAATTTACATTCCCACCAACAGTGTAGGATGATGGTTCCCTTTTCTCCACACCCTCCTTAGCATTTACTGTTTGTAGATTTTTTGTTGATGGCCATTCTGACTGGTATGAGGTGATACCTCATTGTACTTTTGATTTGCATTTCTCTAATGATTAGAGATGTTGTGCATCCTTATATGTGTTTGTTGGCAATCTGTATATCTCCTTTGGAGAAATGTTTATTTAGGTCTTCTGCCTATTTTTGGATTGGGTTGATTGTTTTACTGATATTGACCTGCATGAGCTGATTGTATATATGGGAGATTAATCCTTTATCAGTTGCTTCATTTGCAAATATATTTTTCCCATTCTGAGGCTTGTCTTTTCGTCTTGTTTATGGTTTCCTTTGCTGTGCAAAAGTTTTTAAGTTTCATTAGGTCCCATTTGTTTATTTTGGTTTTTATTTCCATTTCTCTAGGAGGTGGGTCAAAAAGGATCTTGCTGTGATTTATGTCATAGAGTGTTCTACCTATGTTTTCCTTTAAGAGTTTTATAGTGTCTGGCCTACATTTAGGTCTTTAATCTATTTTGAGTTTACTTTTATGTATGGTGTTAGGGAGTGTTCTAATTTCATTCTTTTACACGTAGCTGTCCAGTTTCCCCAGCACCACTTACTGAAGACGCTGTCTTTTCTTCACTGTATATTCTTGCCTCCTTTATCAAAGATGAGTTGACCATATGAGGAGGGGTTCATCTCTGGGCTCTCTATCCTGTTCCATTGATCTATATTTCTATGTTTGTGCTAGAACCATACTGTCTTGATTACTGTAGCTTTGTAGTATAATCTGAAGTCAGGAAGCCTGATTCCTGCAGCTCCGTTTTTCTTTCTCAAGATTGCTTTAGCTATTCAGGGTATTTTGTGTTTCCATACAAATTGTGAAAATTTTTGTTCTAATTCTGTGAAAAAAGCCCTTGGTAGTTTGAAAGGGATTGCATTGAATCTGTAGATTGCTTTAAGTAGTATAGTCATTTTCGAAACGTTGATTCTTCCAATCAAAGAATATGGTATATTTCTCCATCTGTTGGTATCATCTTTTTTTGTTGTTGTTGTTGGTATCATCTTTAACTTCTTTCATCAGTGTCTTATAGTTTTCTGTTTACAGGTCTTTTGTCTCCTTAGGTAGGTTTATCCCTAGGCATTTTATTCTTTTTGTTGCAGTGGCAAATGGGAGTGTTTCTTAATTTCTCTTTCAGATTTTTCATCATTAGTGTATAGGAATGCAAGAGATTTCTGTGCATTAATTTTGTATCCTGCTACTTTACCATATTCATTGATTAGCTCTAGTATTTTTCTGGCAGCATCTTTAGGATTCTCTATGTACAGTATCATGTCATCTGCAAACAGTGACAGCTTTACTTCTTTTCTGATTGGGTTCCTTTTATTTCTTTTTCTTCTCTGACTGCTGTGGCTAAGTATTCCAAAACTATGTTGAATTACGGCAATGAGAGTGGGCAACCTTGTCCTGTTCCTGATCTTAAAGGAAATGATTTCAGGATTTCACTATTGAAAATGATGTTGGCTGTGGGTTTGTCATATACGGCCTTTATTATGTTGAGTTAGGTTCCCTCTATGCCTACATTCTGTAGAGGTTTTATCATAAATTGGTGTTGAATTTTGTCAAAAGCTTTTTCTGTATCTATTGAGATGATCTATGGTTTTTCTCCTTCAGTTTGTTAATATGGTATATCACATTGATTGTTCTGTGTATACTGAAGAATGCTTGAATTCTTGGGATAAACCCCACTGGATCATGGTGTATGATCCTTTTAATGTGTTGCTGGATTCTGTTTGCTAGTATTTTGTTGAGGATTTTTGCATCTATGTTCATCAGTGATATTGGCCTGTAGTTTTCTTCTTTTGTGACATCTTTGTCTGGTTTTGGCATTAGGGTGATGGTGGCCTCGTAGAATGAGTTTGGGAGTGTTCCTCCATCTGCTATATTTTAGAGGAGTTTGAGAAGGACAGGTGTTAGCTCTTCTCTAAATGTTTGACAGATTTCACCTGTGAAGCCATCTGGTCCTGGGCTTTTGTTTGTTGGAAGATTTTTAATCACAGTTTCAATTTCAGTGCCTGTGATTGGTCTGTTTATATTTTCTATTTCTTTCTGGTTCATTCTCAGAAGGTTGTGCTTTTCTAAGAATTTGTCCATTTCTTCCAGGTTGTCCATTTACTGGCACATAGTTACTTGTAGTAATCTCTCATGATCCTTTGTATTTCTGTAGTGTCAGTTGTTACTTCTCCTTTTGCATTTCTAATTCTGTTGATTTGAGTCTTCTCCCTTTTTTTCTTGATGAGTCTGGCTAAAGGTTTTTCAATTTTGTTTATCTTCTCAAGAACCAGCTTTTAGTTTTATTGATCTTTGCTATCATTTCCTTCATTTCTTTTTCATTTATTTCTGATCTGATCTTTATGATTTCTTTCCTTCTGCTAACTTTGAGGTTTTTGGTTCTTCTTTAGGTGTAAGGTTAGGTTGTTTATGTGAGATGCTTCTTGTTTCTTGAGGTAGGACTGTATTGCTATAAACTTCCCTCTTAGAACTGCTTTTGCTGCATCCCATAGACTTTGGGTCATTGTGTTTTCATTGTCGTTTGTTTCTAGGTATTTTTTTATTTCCTCTTTGATTTCTTCAGTGATCTCTTGGTTATTTAGTAGAATATTGCTTAGCTTCCATGTGTTTGTATTTTTTACAGTTTTTTTCCTGTAATTGATATCTAGTCTCTTAGCATGGTATTCAGAAAAGATACTTGATACAATTTCAATTTTCTTACATTTATCAAGGCTTGATTTGTTACCCAAGATATGATCTATCCTGGAGACTGTTCCATGAGCACTTGAGAAGAAAATGTATTCTATTGTTTTTGGATAGAACGTACTATAAATATCAATTAAGTCCATCTTATTTAATGTATCCTTTAAAGGTTGTGTTTCCTTATTTATTTTTATTTTGGTTGAACTGTCCATTGGTGAAAGTGGGGTGTTAAAGTCCCCTACTAGGATAGTGTTACTGTCGATTTCCCCTTTTATGGCTGTTAGCATTTGCTTTATGTATTGAGGTGCTCCTATGTAGGGTGCATAAATATTTACAATTGTTATATCTTCTTCTTGGATTGATCCCTTCATCATTATGTAATGTCCTTCTTTGCCTCTTGTAATAGTCTTTATTTTAAAGTCTATTTTGACTGATATTAGAATTGCTACTCCAGCTTTCTTTTGATTTCCATTTGCATGGAGTATCTTTTTCCGTCCCCTCACTTTCAGTCTGTATGTGTCCCTAGGTCTGAAGTGGGTCTCTTGTAGACAGCATATATACAGGTCTCATTTTTGTATCCATTCAGCCATTCTATGACTTTTGGCTGCAGCATTTAATCCATTTACATTTAAGGTAATTATTCATATGTATGTTCCTATTCCCATTTTCTTAATTGTTTTGGGTTTGTTATTGTAGGTCTTTTCCTTCTCTTTTTTTCCTTCCTAGAGAAGTTCCTTTAGCATTTGTTGTAAAGATGGTTTGGTGGTGCTGAATTCTCTTAGCTTTTGCTTTTCTAAAGGTTTTAATTTCTCTGTTGCATCTGAATGAGATCCTTGCTGGGTAGGGTAATCTTGGTTGTAGGTTTTTCCCTTTCATCACTTTAAATATGTCTTGCTACTCCCTTCTGCCTTGCAAAGTTTCTGCTGAAAGATCAGCTGTTAACCTTATGGGGATTCCCTTGTATGTTATTTTTTTGCTTTTCCCTTGCTGCTTTAGTAATTTTCCTTTGTATTTAATTTTTGACAGTTTGATTAATATGTTTCTTGGCATGTTTCTCCTTGGATTTATCCTTTATGGGACTCTCTGTGCTTTGTAGACTTGATTGACTATTTCCTTTCCCATATTAGGAAAGTTTTCAACTATAATCTCTTCCAATATTTTCTCAGTCTCTTTCTTTTTCTCTTCTTCTTCTGGGACCCCTATAATTCGAATGTTGGTGCATTTAATGTTGTTCCAGAGGTCTCTGAAACTGTCCTCAACTCTTTTCATTCTTTTTTGTTTATTCTGCTCTGCGGTAGTTATTTCCACTATTTTATCTTCCAGGTCACTTATCCGTTCTTCTGCCTCAGTTATTCTGCTATTGATTCGTTCTAGAGAAGTTTTAATTTCATTTATTGTGTTGTTCATCATTGTTTGTTTGCTCTTTGGTTCTTCTAGATCCTTATTAAACGTTTCTTGTATTTTCTCCTTTCTTTTTCCAAGATTGTGGATCATCTGTACTATCATTACTCTGAATTCTTTTTCAGGTAGACTGCCTATTTCCTCTTCGTTTGGTCTGGTGGGTTTTTACCTTGCTTCTTCATCTGCTCTGTGTTTCTCTGTCTTCTCATTTTGCTTAACTTACTGTGTTTGGGGTCTCCTTTCCACAGGCTGCAGATTCGTAGTTCCCATTGCTTTAGGTGCCTCCCCCTATTGGGTAAGGTTGGTTCAGTGGCTTGTGTAGGCTTCCTGGTGGAGGGACTGGTGCCTGTGTTCTGGTGGATGAGGCTGCATCTTGTCTTTCTGGTGGGCAGTACCTCATCTGGTGGTGTGTTTTGGGGTGTCTGTGAACTTATTATGATTTTAGGCAGCCTCTCTGCTAATGGGTGGTGTTGTGTTCCTGTCTTGCTAGTTGATTCGCATGGTGTGTCCAGCACTGGGGTTTGCTGGTCATTGTGTGGAGCTGGGTCTTAGCACTGAGAGGGAGATCTCTGTGAGAACTCTCACCAATTGATATTACGTGGGGCCAGGAGGTCTCTGGTGGTCCAATGTCCTGAACTTTGCCATCCCACCTCAGAGGCTCAGGCCTGACAGCCAGCCGGAGCACCAAGACCCTGTCAGCCACATGGCTTTTGGGAAGTCTGAGTTCTTCTGTCAGCATTTAGTAGGTGTTCTGTAGAAGCTGTTCCACACGTAGATGTATTTTTGAGGTATTTGTGGGGAGGAAGGTGATGTCCTCATCTTAGTCCTCCACCATCTTGAAGGTCCTCTCTCTTCACACCTCCTATTGCTAGAGGATCCACATTTCATCTGGAAAGGACATAAGTCTGGAAATCTCACTTCAGGCCTAGCCCATTCACCTTTATTTCCTTTTGTGCTTAGTCTGTTTCACTTGCTCATAGCAGGCCCTATGCAGAGGAGTTGCTCTCGGCCCTTCAGACCAGAGTTCCTTGTGAGACAGCTGAGTGAATACCTCAGCTTGGGACATGTGCTAAAGCTCCTCACAGGACTCTCCTCTCATTTTTATAAACCTGTAATTCTTAATCTTTTTTTTTTTTTTAAATCTACTCCATTGGTGAGACATGTATGGTTTCATTTCATATGTTCTTTTTATTCCAGATTCCTCTCACCCCCAGTGTTAAGGGGACTCATAGAATCCTACCAGGTCAAAACAGGAAGGAACTTAAAAATCATCTAGTATGATCTCTCATTTCATTTCATGTGAAAATTCATCTCTAAAGATGTCAAATGACTAGACCAAAGCTACAGAAATAGTTTGTGTCGCTTCATGAACTGGACTTCAGGTAACCTTATAACCTCTTTGACTAAAATGTCTAACTATTCCCATAATGGAAAATGATGTTTTAAGTTAACTAACACAAAAATATGTGTTTATTATGGCTGGGAATTTCATTTGGTGTCAGTTTGGCATGTAGTGGAAATTGTGACAAAATTAAAACAAACATATGGATATCAAGCCCTATGAGAAGAAAAGAAAAAGCAGTTTTCTAATCAAGCAGGCATATGCAACATAACTGGTAATTGACCAACAAATGGTAGGCACTGTTGTTTTTAGAGCAATTACAGAAGTTATTTATAAGGTAGGAAAATAGCTGAATCTTTCACTTCCAAAGATGAATTATAAATCTATTTATGTCTGCCTGTAGCACAGCCACCTTATGTTATGAACATATAATAGTCTCCCAGGGAAATGTGTATGTGTTCCTTCTAAATTTCCTAAGAAATAAAATAGCAAATATCAATTTGTTTTCGGCTACAGATGTTGTTTACCCAATCATGTGTTTATTACTTGGCTGAGAATATCTATCAAACACCTATAAAATGTAAAATTGCACTAGATTAGTGATAGGACAACTTATAATCAGGAAAAAAGAATAATAACAATAATTACAGAGCCTCCAGAAGAAGAATATGGGTATCATTATTTAAGGGAGCTCAATCCATACACACACACACACACACACACACACACACACACACACACACACACACACCAGTGTTCTTAAATAGGGCTGCATATTAGAGTGCCCTAGGGGACTACAAACAAAAACTGAGATTTTTCAGGCTCCTTGTCAGAAATCCTAACTCTGTAGGTTTAGGGTGAAATCTGAATCTGTATTTTTCCAAGTTCCTTTGGTGACTCACATGCAGGCAGCCTACATATCCACTTTCTGGAACCACTACATAAAATAATATTCTACTTCTCCTGAGAGTCAAATACATTGCAGCAAAAAATTACAATTAGTAGTTATTAAGCATATTTTATAGAATTTAATGTACAAATGAGGACTTCCAAATATTATTTTATTTAATTTCCCAGAATGGTCCCGAGAGACTGGTATTGTTATCTGAATTTTCTTAATGAAGGAACTGAGCTTCAAAGAGGTTAAATAAATGGCCTGATATCCCAAACTGAAAATTTTAAGTCCTCTCCTCTTTACACCATATTGTGCTGTCTCCTCACTGCTACATGTCTCTCTGAGGTCTACTCTTGGCCTATTTATTTAACTAATATTCATAGAGCACCTGGTTAAGGGCTGGGCATTGTAACTTAGTTATATGTGTGGACTCTTTGAGAGCTCTTCTGCTTGAATAAAAACAAAAAGGCAGTAACCCATTCACATTTTAACTTAATAAGTCTCCCAGTAAAGAACTAGACCTGTGCTTTAGCAAAGACAGCTGCTACTCACCAATGACAGCTGAGGGGCACTTAACACCAAAACATCTCCTTAACGACATATCATTCTCTTGTGTTCAGTTTGGCTTTAACAATTGGCTTATCTATCTTAGGCAATGTGAAATTCTGTATTAATGACCAATAAGAAAGAAACATGGGATAAACACTGGCCTCAGAATGAGAATATCTACTTAGAGCCCTGGTTCTGCAACTAACTGGATGTCCCTTAAACTCTATATGATATTCTTCATATGTAACACAAGGAAATTTGGCAAATGTTCTCATTCTAATAATCTACAAAGAGCATGTCCTAGAAAATATTCCTACCACTCCATACCTACACTATTTCCCTAAAAAAACATACACAGACACACACTCAAGAAAAGGAAGGTCACCTGCCCTGATACCTCAATTCTAAATTTCTTCCAACACTTATCTGGCATGTTTTATAGGTAGGGTATTCAGTGACCTTATGCTGTTACTCCAGAAGCGACTGCATTATAGCAACTTGAGAGCACCATGCAGGGTACAGGCACTTTGGAAGAAGTGAATATTTAAAAGATCAGCCATTGGACTCTCTGATGGCAGACAACTGGGGAGGAGTCAAGCTAAACTCTGGGATAGTTTTCAGAAAGCTGTGCTTGCATGGTAAGTTGCTGAATCTCTCCTCTTTAGCCAAGGTTTTAATGACTATGTACTCCATGAACATGAAATTCTGCAGGTAGCTGAGTAAGCTTTGGGGAAGGATGGCCCAGGTCACACATTTATTCAGATGACAAGATGAAGCATTTTGTAGTTCGCATAGATACATAAGTGCTATTGCCTCACAGCTACTGGCAGCCATTTCAGAAATTCCAGAGCCCCGGATTCTAGAATTCACTCTGACACAAACCAGCTATATGATCCGGAGCAATGACTGATACGTATCATGACTGATACACAGTCTCTGTTTCCCCACTAGTTAACTACAACTATTGAGGGCAGGGTCCATGTTATTCCTGTTTACCATTGAATCCTCAGTGTCTAACCCATACTAAAAACTAAATTTTTGTTTGCTGACTTAATGAAAGGGACTAGACTTGATAGTCTCTGGGGCCCAACTAGCTCCAGCATCCTATGGCTGTATCCTCTCTGGCACACACTCAACTTCCACCTAAGTCCTTGTTCCAGGCCATTCCATTTACGCTCTATATTGACAGCTCAGGGAAGAGCTTCCTTTAGGGTCAGTCCCTTCTTTCCCCTCTTGATCTCTCATTACTATACCTGTAGGGCCATCACCAACTTAAATTAATTCCAGTATCAACCCACTTCCATTCAAGACTGACCCTGTACACTCTCACGCATTTTTCACATTTGCGTATCATCTATATCTTCATTTCCATTCTCCTGGTTCTTTCTCTTTATATAGATCACTACAGAGTGAATTTGAACTTACTTAAAAATTCAGTAATAAGCCTGGCACCAAAGAAAAATGGTATTCCTTCTATATGTGGTATGAAGCTACTGAGAAGAAATTATCAGCAAAAAAAAATATTTCCAGAAATTTGAAGGAGACGCTGAACACATCGATATACAAAATTAAACAGCAATTTCTTCCTAAGGTAATAGGTTAGATGAAGTAACCAGCTTTTGATAAATACTTCATGTTCAGCATAGTGACAGATGACACCAACTCAGAATTGCAACTCTCGCTTCTGGAAAAAATCTCAGTGATCTTGCTGAACCTCTGTACTTCACTGATGAGACACTGATTCAAATAATTTGCTTTTCTGTCCTTCCTATAAGTAATGTAAGAGGTGTTGGGCTATTCATTTATTTAATTATTTTTTTATTATTTTTTTCAGTGGTCTTTTTTTTTTTTTTTTTCAGAACCGTCTGAGATCAGGACATTTTTCTCAGGACTTTTGCTTGGTCAGAAATGTAAGATATTTTAATGTTCCCATTGCCCTTTGAAGAACTGGAGTAACACCAAAAATGTAATTGCTTCAGGGAACTGACAACTAATTATCCCAAAGCTAAAAGAAGGCTAGGCATTTAGATAATGAAATGCCAATCAGTGTAATAGAAGTGTTACTTACTTAATACTCATCTGTGTTTGAAAGAAATGCACGTTATTTGGAGAAACATCATATTTCTCTGCAGTCAAGAACACTGTGGGTGCATATACTGTGGCTGTCTCTACATACTTAAAGACACTGCACCATTGACAGAGCTACAAAAACTGGGATGGAGAACACTGTGTGTGTGTGGTATCTGTGTGTGTGTCTGTGTGCTTGTCTGTCAACTTGCAGGAGTCTGTCAAATGCAGGTCTTCTTGATTTAAGACTGTGGAGTCTGCATCTACAACTGCATTTCTGCAGATAGCCAGGATGTTTTGTTCAGAGGAAGCTGCAGTGCCCTTGACATTGAACAGTGCCAGAAATCTAACACCAGACCATCAAGCAAGGATTGTGAATGCGTAGAAAGGAAAAATTTTCCATGAATATTTATGGGAAACTCTGCTCTGCATGAATGAAAATGATAAGGATGTGCTGTTGATAATCAAGTTGGGTTGTTACTTGTATGTAATAATTTTGAAATGGGTGAGGGAGGAAGAGCCCTACATTTTATTAGATTATCTGGACATTGGATTATTTAAATGTTGTTTTTTGTGAGCTCTGGCTCCTTCCATTTTTCCTGGTGCTGGGAATAGATTTTAACATTTTCATAAGCCCTGTGTATGAGGAGGAGCAGCTTCACTCTCTGGAACAAAGACAAACTTCCTTTGCTGGCAGCACATCACATTTCAGAAGTGATTTCTTAAAACTAAGTTTCATGATAAACAAAACCTAGTGTCAGATAGCTGCAATCTAGGCTCCTAAGGTCCCCTTGGTGTGCCTCACCCATTTCTGATGTCATTTCTGATGATGATAAAATACATGTAAGAATGTATAGTTTCCTGAGGCTACTATAACAACTGTCACACACTGGTGGCTTAAACAATGGAAATATCTTGTCTCATGGTTCTGGAGGCAAGGAGTCCAAAATCAAGGTATCTGCAGGGCCATACTCCCTCTGGAGGCTTTAGGGGAACATCTTTCCTTTCCTATACCAGCTTGTGGTGGCTTCAGGTATGCCTTGGCTGTGGCTGCAACACTCCAATCTCTGGTTTGTCTTTAGAAAACTTCTTCCTCTGTGTCTGTGTCATCTCAGCTGTCTCTTATAAGGATACAAGTAATTGGATTTAGGGCCCACCTGGTTAAACTAGGAGGATCTCATCTCAAAATTCTTCACTTAATCATATCTGCAAAAACCCTTTTTCCAAATAGAGCCACATTCATGTGTTCTGGAGGTTATGACATGGACTTATCTTTTTGGGAGTATCACCATTCAATTCACTATAGGATGTCACTATTGTCTTTTATTACTAAAATGCTGTACTACTCAATAACAAAGGCATGTTGATCAATAACCACAACATATAAATGTATTTAATCTTGAGATTCTTTTTTAGATAATTTGTAGGCTCTTAAGACAGCATAGAAGCCCTCACTCTACAGACATACAGGTAAATTTTGTAGAGAGTTACTCGAAGCCACTAAAATATTTACAATTATTATTAATACATTTAAATAGTATGAATGGGATAGAAGCAGGATTTACATTATCTGTCACATGGAGAGGAAAAAAGAGCAGATGGGCACCAAAAAGGAACTGGAAGAAAAATACACCCAAGAGTTATCAGTGGTGTGTATATATTTTCATTAATTTTTGTGCAATATAGGTCATTCACTGCACAATTAACTAAAGATACATTTTTATTCTTATACTTTTTATCTACACTTTAAAAATTATTTATAAAAATATACAAACACAGGGCTTCCCTGGTGGCGCAGTGGTTGAGAGTCTGCCTGCCGATGCAGGGGACACGGGT
>NW_020175186.1:3648517-3702030 GCF_003031525.2 Neophocaena asiaeorientalis asiaeorientalis
AAAAAAAAAAAAAAAATAGAAACACAGAGATACATGTACACACATTTAAAAGAAAAAGTCAAAGGGCATATAAATATCACAGAAACATGAAAATTTAGAAGTAAATCAGGACAAACCTTAGGTAATATAGCTCAGCTTCCCTCATTTCTTTAAAATCTTTGATAGAAGCATAATCTACCTCTACTTCTACTTGGAAACTTCTGGTGACAGAGATCTTGTCCCTTCACAATACAAGCCAATCTAACTCATTCTAGTGTTGAACATCACTAATAGAAAATCTCCCCAAATGAATTATAACATGACTTCATGTCATATTTAGCCATGGCTTAGTACTGACACATATGGAAGCACAGGGTGTACACTGCACAGCTTCATAGATTACAATATGCTCGGCACCCTAGGAAGTTGTGCAGTGCCAGAGCCCTATCTTGGCCTATTACATCACCCAAGCTGGAGAAATTGTTTCTTGTCTTGCTTCTCCTGTACCTCTTCCTTTTTTCCTTTATCCTAATGTTAGTTGACCTCTTCAGAGAGTATGGCCCCAAATATTGCATGTGTTCATTATCCCTGCCTTGTATTTTCCAGGAAAAAAAAAATGACTCAGTAAATTTCATCTTGATTTTCTACATTTTTGAGGTTTGCTTTTAGACTCCACAAAAAGTGACAGCACTGCTTTGGATGACTTTCACTGACTCATGATCAAGAAAGATCTCAACACATGAAAAAAAATGAGCATGAATTTGCTGTAACCACTAACTAAAAGCGAAAAAAAAAAGGAGGAACCAAGTCAAAGAACACCCAATTTATGCCATCCCATGTTTAGATTCTTCCTTTTAAACATTTGTGTATTGATTCCCACAACAAACCTGTATAATAACTGTTATTACAGCCACAGCTCTCCCCTGGCATCACAAAGAATAGTCCCTCATTTGGCCATGCTCTTTTATCACTGTGCTCTGCATGTACCATTCCCTTTGCTGAAACACCTACCCTGAGCCTCCCCATACCCTCTTCCATTCATTCTCTTTTGCCTGGCAAACTCCAGTTTATCATTCAGGTTCCAGATTAGATATATCTAATTCCTTGATCCTTCATGTCTAGGCTAAGCATGCTCCCTGTTTGCTTCAAAACATTTTGCATATCCGAGATATATCACCTATATTTGTATCCTAGTCACCTGTGCACTCCTCTGTCTCCACTCTTAGATTCTCACCACCATGAGATCCAGAACTATGTAAAGGAGAGCAAGAGAGTATAATCTAGTAGAGTAGAGTAGAGTAAGGACATAGACCTTGGGCCTGTGCTTCCTGTATTTAAAGCCTGGCTCTACCACTTATTGACTCAGTGACTTCAGACAAGTTACTTAAATACTTCAGTTTGTTCATTTACAAAAAATGAGACTTAAATACTGTATACTTTCTATAATTGTTGTAAGAAAGAACACAGGTAAAGCAAAGCATGGCAACCAATAAGTGTTGCTTATTTTTATTAGGCTTATTCATGAGTGTATTAATGCTGGCACATAGAAGAATCTCACAATCCTTTGTAGACCACGGATCAGGAAAAATTTCACCTATTCTGTGAAGCCTTCCCAGATACGTCATTTGGAAGGGTCTTTCTTGAAACCCTCATCTCTGCCTGTTTAATAACATTTCTTATTTACTACATTAAATCTACTTAATGTATTCTGCGTGTCTGTTTTCTCCTATTAAACCAAAGCTTCTAGATGGCAACCTTCATATTTGTCTCTCTACTCACTTAGCACAGAAAACAACTGTTGAATGAACTAATGACTGAATAGATAAATCAGTGAATTGAAAATCAAAGGAAGTCCTTGAAGACAGGTTGGGACTAAAAGGAGGGCTAGACATTCGGATGTTGGACTAAGAGGTTTGGATGAAGACTGAAGAAAGAAGACCGCTACACATCAAAAGTCAGAAAAACTGAAAAGTCCATGTTTCCCTCTGTTGGATTATCTCTCAAGCTTTGTCAAAACAGGGAACATTCCTTGTCACAGTCCAAGAGCCAGACTGGTGTTGCTTTTGCATTGGAATCCACAAAGGAAAAGTCTTGGCTTCCTGAATCAGCTCCTTTGTGCCCTGAGAGCAGAAGGACCACTGTGGGCTTTTCACATGGTCCTTGGTATAAGGCCTTGCACAGAACATGACTGATGAAGGAGAAGAAGTTTTTCCACTATGAGACATCACTGGATTATAAATATCTGTGGCTGATCATCTCTAGTTCAGCATCTTGAACTAGAAATGTGAGAAGGTAGGAATAATGCTCATATCTATCAATGTGGAAAGATGACCATGTAATGTATGGAAAATCCAAGTCCAGAGAGAACAGAGAAGTATAACAAAATGTTTAAAATGAAGTAAAAGTAAATGTTTCTGGGAGAGTTTTCTGAAGTATGTGCTGACAACAAAATGCTCAACAAGTTAATCTTTCCTAAAAGAGTTCCCTGATCAAATAAGTTTGGTAAAGTACATACTATAGGTACTTTTAAAAATTTATTATGCACATCACAATATTAAAAATACTAGAAAGTCTGGAAGTGATGAAACTTACTTAAATCACTTAAACCCTAAGAGATAGTGACTTTCCCAAAATTACCCTTGCTGGTAAAAAGAGGACTAGAATTCACTCCAATTTTAAATTTTCAGTAAAATTGTAGTGCCTCTTTTTGGTGACTATAGAATAGCTCAGTGGAACAGGATTCTGGAAAAATAAAGGTGAGGACGTGAAGAGAGGTACCTCCAGCTACACTTTCATACTGACACCATGTGAGAACCAACCTATTAATAGCATTTAAGGCCTGAATTCCAGCACATATGCAGGGAACAGTACTTGGATATAAACCTTGTTATCCTCATCTACACATTATTCATGATCATTCTGGTTTCTATACCCATATATCAGAAGGGAAGTCTAGTTTCCATATCTAATCACCTCCCAAACTTCCACCACCAAGGTTTATTTCTGAAATTTTCATCTGATTTCTTCCCAGAGAGCTTATAAATATCCTCAGTGAAATTCTCCCAGGAAACTCAAATGCATCCCCTCAGTCTACATTTGCCCTGACCTTTCTGCAACACTATCTATGGCTCTCTCCTCCTTTTTGCACAATTCTTCCTTATTTACTCTCGATCCCCAGGACAGACAGCTAAAATAAAGTGAGATTTGATCCACTACAGAAAATCTGTCAGGATCATTCTTTTGCTGAACTGATAATTGCAATGGAAATTCTTTCTTGCAAGTTTTCCATCTATTATGGATTAAAAACCTGTGAGACTGAGACCTGGGAAACCTGGAATTGAAGGATAAATCTAGCTACTAAGCAATAATATGATCTTGGACTAAGTGAATTAAGGGAATATTTTCTAGTGTAATGATTAAATCCCTTTAATAATTGTTTTACTATATATTTTATAGTTATTTGCTTAGTGATTGCTCTAGGGCTTATATCTTATCAGACTCTAGACTTATGCTAAATTAATTCCAGTGGGATATAGAAACATTATATCTTTATAGATGTATTCCCTCTTTTTCTCCATTCTATTATTATTATACATATTACATTTCTATGTTACAAATTCAGCAATACAATGCTATAATTATCACTTAGTATAAGTATGTTGTCTTTCAGAAAAGCTGAGAGAAGAAAGGAGAGCAAGCATATATTTGTAGCATTTGTTATACTATCCTTCTTATTATTTCTGGTCCTCTTCATTTATTTCTGCAGATTTGAGTTGCTATCTGATGTGATTTCCTTAATCCAGTACAACTTTGCACCCACCCACCTCCTTTGTGCCTTGAGTTACTTAAGTATGTTTCCTTTAATTATTTGAACATTTTAATTATTTGAAAATTATAATGGCTGCTTTGAGGTTTGTTAAATCCAACTTTAGTGCCTTCTCAAAGGCAGTTTATGTTGCCTGCTTTTTGACTCTGTATATGAGTCATTTTCTTGTTTCTTTGTATGTCTTGTAATTTTTTGTTGTAAACTGGACATTTTAGATAATATATTGTAGCAACTCTGGATACTGATTCCCATCCAACACCAACTCTATCATCCAACTCTGAAGTTTGCTGTTGATATTTGCTGGTTTTAGTGATAGACTGGTGATAGTGATAGACTATTTTAGTGAAGTTATTTCCTTCACAATGTGAGGCCTGTCCTGTTGTTCCTCAGAGGGTGCAGTCTCAGGCATGCTTCCTCAGGGCTATCTTTCACTGCCACTTTCCCTGATCACAGGCAGCTGTTAGACTCCACGAATTGTTGGCTGTTTTCCCTGGGTCATCAATTCCTGCACAGTCTGATTTAATTAAATTTGGGCTCTTCTGGAAGGTTAACTTTTGAGGCCACTGTTTGAGATTTACTTTGACATTTGAGGGTTTGTTTTAGCTGTCTCTTTCCCTGGTTCTCTCTGGTAAACTAGCTGGCCCATGGTTTAGCTTATAGTTCTCATGGAACTGTAGGCCTCCTCTTAATTGCTTACCACCCAAATCTTCATTTTTTCCGAGATTTCTCTAAGGCTTGGATTTCCTTTGAGAAGAGCTTTGGAGCTCTCTGTTCTTAGGGCCTGCCTGTACTTCTAGGCAAAATTTCTTGAGCCATGACTCAGGAGATGGTGGTAGGGACATGGGTCTGCTTTTCTCTAAAATGGCAATATTTTAGGGGCAGGTTTCTGGGCAGGGGCCATAGTGTTTGGTCTTCTTAGCTTGCCTTTCCTAGGTGGGAACTCTATGCTAGGAACAAGCTGGGGCAAAGGTCATATTGGCCTTCATATTTTCAGCCTGCCTCACCTGACATCCAGCCTCCACCTTGTAAATATTGGCTGGGTGGAAGAAGGGAGCCCATGACCTCTTGGTCGAACTTGCCTGAATTTTTTCACTGTACTATATAAATGTGGGGTATGAGAAATGCTGGTGGCCCGTCCCTCCTGACAAGATACTGTTGCTCTTGAGTAGAAGCTAGGGGAGAGGAATCCCTGGCTTCTTGGCTATAACCACCTGGAATGGAATTTCTGTCATGCTGAGCTAGTAAGGAGGAACGGGTCCAAATGCCATAGACTCTCACTGTTTTTATCAAGTTTTAGTAAATTTTCTTAAATATTTCTCCATTTGTCCTTAGGACAATATCCTCTGTAATACACTGAGGGAATACCTTCTGAGGACATGGTGAGAAGGTGGCCATCTGTTAGCCAGAGAGGTCGCACCACAAACCAACTCTGACATCACTTTGATCTTGGGCTTCTAGACTCCAGACTGTGAGAAAATACATTTCTTTTGTTTAAGCCACCTGGCCTGTGGTATTTTATGGCAGCCCTAGCCAAATAATATACCACTTCTCCACAGTATTTTCATTATTTTTTATTTTAGCCACTCTGATGAGTTTGTATTGATATTACATTGTGTTTTTAATTTGCATTTCCCTAATGATTAATGATGTTGAGCACCTTTCCATATATTTATTTTCATTCTGTCTGTATATCTTCTTTGCTGAAATATCTCTTCGATATCTTTCGTTCTTTCTATGATTGGATTGTCTTTCATAATGTTTGAGTTTTGAAAGCTCTTCATACATTTTAGATATGCTGAACATGTGGATTACAAATACTTTCTCTTATTCTGTAGCTTGTATATTCATCCTCTTAATAGCGTCTGTCACAGAGAAAAGTTTTAAATCTTGATGAAGCTCTAACTTATCAAGATGTCCTTTCATGAACCGAGCTTTTTGTGTCAAATCTAAGAACTCTTTGCTTATTCCTAAATCCTAAAGTCTTTCTCCTATTTTTTTAAAGTTTTTCAGTTTTATGTTTTACATTTAAGTCTAGGATCCATTTTAGGTTAATATTTGTATATGGTGTGAGACTTGGGTTGAGAATCATTTTGTTGCCTATAGATATGTGGTATAGCAAAGAATATATGTGGTTGTTCTTGGTTCCTGGCATGTGCTAAGCTAGAGTGGACATCCTGGTTCCACTGACACCACAGTAGGGTCACCTTGTTACCACTGAATGATGGTAAAAATCCTTACTCTCCACTAGGCTTCCTTTGACACCACCCCATGGGGAGGAGGAACACCTCAGTTCTACTGCACAGTGGATGTCAAAGCTCCCCACATGATCTCCCCTGACACCTGTTTCTGATCCTTTGGCTAAGAGAGCAGGCTTTGGGGGAGCTTTTCTGCACCCTTTGATGTTTCTGGGTTTCTGGCTTTCTTCAGCTCCCGGTCTGAGATATATGAGACACAAAGAACACTCAGGGAACTCAGTTCTCTCTTGTTCCTCCAGTTCCAAGTTCCCTAGCCATCTGCCTTCTTCTCTTCACTTTCAGAATCTTATGTGTATTTTATATATACTATTCAGGGTTGTAGTTGTACTCAGGAGGAAGAATAAGAAAAAACTAAGTCTATTCAATCATCCTAGAAGTGGAAGTTCCTGAAAATGCTGTTTTAAGTAGAATGTAATGGACAGTCCATTGGCTGCTCAGCATCTGAAGAAAATTCCTTGGATAATGTAGTCTTTCATTTCTGGAATCTTGGTGGAATGCAAAGCCCCACTTCTCACAGTAGCTGAAAGTTAGGGCCTGGATATGTGACTTAGTCTTGTCCAATTGGATGCCATGGAGACTTGGACTCTGGGGTAAATGGCACACAAAAGAAAAGACAACTGAGAATTTATTTCACTGCTAGTGGTATCATAGATCCTGTGTTAGTAGTGCCAACTCTGGCACTCAGTATCCAATGGAAGCTGCAGTGGGACTGTAAGTAGACTGTTGCAATGACGATACTTTAGTCGGTGTTCTGGTTATCTACTTGGTCTTTGACCATTTTATTGAGGCTCATCTTTTATCTTCCTCTTAGATTTTGTGATCTCCATCATATTTTCCTATTAATTCCCTCTCTGGTTCAGTTAATAGAAGACAGTTTCTGTTGTTTGCCACCAAGATTCAAGATGTGTACAACAGGGAGTACAAATGTCCTTAGAAGAAAAACTTGCAATGGCTACAAATTGGGTTAATTTCCTTTCAAAATTCTAGTTTGAAGTTGTAATACTATTGATGCAACAAGAACTAAACAGTAAAAGTGTGTTACAGCCAGAGAGAACTGTACTCCTTGTTTAGAAATAAAAGATGCTGAGAGATTAAAGAAAAAGAGAGAGCTGAGATGGAAGAGACAAGGAACACTTCCAGCCCTTGACAACCCCTTTAATTTAACTTTTGTTGTTTTCTTGTGCAAATAATATATATATTATGCTCAGAGAAGTCTCTCTTGGTACCATCAACTACTATTTCAAAACAGGAAATGATTTAAGGATAACTTTTTCCTGCTCAAAATTTACAAGAAAGCATATACACAAGGAAATATTGTCATGGTGATTTTTGCAAGCCACTTACCTGTAGTAGTAACTCCTAAATGACTTTAGAATACTCAAGAGAGGGTACCAATTCAACAGTCTAGCTGAACATCAAGACTGCCTATGTGCTCTAAACCCAACCCCCAAGTATGACAAGTAAATAAGTAAATACTACTGGGAGCCCAGGACATACGATGAGTTCAGAACATACAACAGAATCCCACAGCACAACCAGAAACCAAGTGGCTCCTTTACAGGTAAATTCCTTTCAGCAAAAAGTCTAGGCCTGATTAAAATGTTTCCCAAGTTCAAAAACAGGCGAGATAGTTGGGGCTGCACACTGTAGCTATGGACAACTCATCAGAACCATCACCATATTTGTCTGGAAAAATTAGGCCAATATAGAAAAACTCAACCTCATCTCTCACTATGATTTGCTATATTTATCTGGTAGGCAAATGTTCTTAGGATTAAAGCTGCTTCACAAATAGAAGATTTATCTTAAATGCCATTTCAGAGAAGGCAATTTTTAACATTCCCTTCATGTTTCAGAGAAATAAAAATGATTCCCAATTCTTGTAAAATGCATTTTAACTCTTTAACATGTCTTTGCATTGATTACATCATTACAGCCTCAAAATAACATAAGAGGTAGCTAGGGAATGGAAAAAGAAGATAATGTATTTACTGAGTGACTACTGTATACTAAGTAACATATTTTATGTCATTTCATCCTCACTCCAACCTTTTGATTTAATACCTTTAATTTATATTTATATATGAAGAACAAAAGAGATTAAGTGTCTGTTCTAGGTCACCTGGGTCACCTGACAACCAAGGTGCTTTTGGGTCACCTGACAACCAAGTCTATGAAACTTTGCTCAAACTGTTGTGGCACTTCTTAATCAACATAAAAGAAAAATAAGGTCTTGTGCTAAAGAGTAAAGATAGGAATCTCTATCTTTTTCTATACTTCCATTTTAAGAATGACTTTGAGTGGATATTCATGGGAACCAGTTTCTGTATCATCAATAGGACAAGCAGTGGACTGAGAAAATAAAGAGATAGTCAGAGTGATAAGGATAATAGAAGGGTAGGCATTACACGTAGGGTACTGGAACTTCCATTAAACAGGGTGAGGTAAGGACAAAGCTAGTCAGGCCATGTGGGCTTTTGCTAAGATACCCAAAGTGAAAGAAGACTTCAGAACCATATTTATAAATGTCCCTGCTTAGTGATCATGGGCAAGTCACTTAGTCTTTCTAGATGTAATTTCCATGTCTACAAAATCTTCAAATTAACTCACTAATTTGCAGTCTGAAGTATAGGAGGAGTTGAGACAGTTAGGAGGCCTAGTAACTGAGAAGTGTGGGTGGGCACGAGAAATGACAAGAATGTGAAATCTCTGAATCTATCCCACCTTTCCTCTTGGAGCCTATTTCTTCCCATATCATATTCTTTTTCTTCTTTATTCTAAGTGTCCATCCTGTTCCTCATTCTTGTTAATCTCAATCATGGATTATAGTTGTACAACCCAACCCACCATGACAATTGCTGAGAAGATCCCAGAGACTGCAACATCTAGGAGGTTTATGAAATAATAGTTAAATTATTTACCTAAGTGAGTTTTAGGTACAAACTTTCCTAATGATATCTGGGTTTTATCAGTGTACTCCTAGTAAACAATAACACTAGAGTTGAAAGGATTTTTCTGATTCTTGCTCCCTTCTTTGTGACCTCCTTCTTCATCACCAATTCCCTAAGGGAAGACTAAGTATTTGGCTCTCTGTTGTAATACCTGAGAAACCCAGAGATGTAATGATATATAGATTTTAAATATCATATTTACCTTTTAATCCAAAGTCATTGGATAAATGCCTAGAAATTACAAAAACTGAGAAAGGCCTTCACAAAAGATTTGCTACAAGCAGAAGAGTAAGTATGCATGTAAGTATATATCTCCATGGTATACCAAAACCTAGAAAGCCCCCCTCTACCAAATAACTTGATTTAGGTTGAGAAGTCATTCCACACACACACACACACACACACACACACACACACACACACACACACAAGCACACACTTATACATGCACACACTATGTTGATGTACAACATCCAGACTCATTCCAGTTCTGTGACTAGCCTTCTCTGACGTTAGGCAAATCATATCATTTTTCCCCAGTATCAATTTCCCTATCTATAAAATGAAGATATTGAAATAAATTATTTCTGAAGTAATCGGTAGCACCTCAAGTCTAAAAATAACTTACTCTTTGTTACTCAACCCAATATTATTTCCAAGTGAAAATCAGCAGTTGCTTTCTTCTCCAGTACTAAGCAAATGACCTTTGTTATTTATTAAGTGAAAGAAGAGTTATATAAAATACATAAATTTGGGATTGTGTGTGTGTTTTAATTATCCATAAGATTCTTAAGTTAACTGAAGGTATATAAAGTACCTTAAACTCAGAGATTTATTCTCCGCAGGTTTCCCAAGTCATAGGATTTGAAGATTGAACAAAGTAGATACTCAAGCCTCAAGAACGGTTCTTTACATAGAAGTTCCAATTCTAGGTACCCAAGGCTTGAACTCTTAGGCTTCTATATTTATATCTGTTCTTTTTTTTTTTTGAATTTTATTTTTTTTTGTACAGCAAGTTCTTATTAGTTACCTATTTTATACATACTAGTGTATATATGTCAATCCCAATCTCCAAATTTATCCCACTACCACCACCACACCCCCGCCACTTTCACCCTTTGGTGTCCATGTGTTTGTTCTCTACATCTGTGTCTCTATTTCTGCCCTGCAAACCGGTTCATCTGTACCATTTTTCTAGGTTCCACATATATGCGTTAATATATGATATTTGTTTTTCTCTTTCTGACTTACTTCACTCTGTATGAGTCTCTAGATCCATCCACATCTCTACAAATGACCCAATTTCATTCTTTTTTATGGCTGAGTAATATTCCATTGTACATATGTACCACATCTTCTTTATCCATTCATCTATCGATGGGCATTTAGGTTGCTTCATGACCTGGCTATTGTAAATAGTGCTGCAATGAACATTGGGGTGCGTGTGTCTTTTGGAATTATGATTTTTTCTGGGTATATGCCCAGTAGTGGGATTGCTGGGTCATATATCTGTTCTTAAAGAGCATCTCCCAGGGAGTGTAGCACTACAGGTGTCAGACTTGATTCTGGAAAAAGAATACACAGTAAATTCCAATCTGAAGTGTGTACTTGAAAAAAATATATGTCTTTGCTGTTGTTTCTTTATATATAATTTTACATATACATTTTATAGGCACCCTACAAGTGTTCAGTTAATTTTGTTTTTATATTTGTAACACTCCTATTTAAGGCCCAATGAAGGGACCTCAGTGACCTCTTCAATAATACAACTATGATGTGGGATTTGAGTTTCCTTTTTGCTCTATAAGAAGACACTAGTGATAAAGTGCAGGAGAAAACATAGTTTTTCCCCTATTCCTTCTCTGGTCCAGCTGTGTGTTTTTCACATGAGAAGAGGGAGAAATCTCTCCTTATCCTAATACAACTCACGTCTTCATGGTGGGACCTCAGGGGTATTAAAAACTGTAACTTTTTCTGTTCAAAGTATTTCTAGTACTTGAATTATCTCCATTTAAAACAATGTTCTAAGCAAATTTTGCAATAATTGGATAATTTTATATACTTCCTAGGGGACTACCTAAAGATCTGTGATTCATTTCAATGTACTGGGTTGGCCAAAAAGTTTGTTCAGATTTTTCCATTAGCTGTTACGGAAAAACCTGAACGAACTTTTTGGCCAACCCAGTAGAAACTCTGTTATGTTTGTTTGTTAAAAAGTCATATTGCCTTATAATTACATATTGTTTACTGCTGGTAAAAGAGAAAAAATGTCTGATTCTTAATTATTATGACAATACAGGAAATGAGCTTTATGAGAATGTGTGTATTAAGGAGGAAACCAAGAAAAATACAGCAGTTGGAACAACTGAGTTCAAGCACTTGTTTTGCGACTAATGAATTAGTTGCCATTCACCAAGTCATTCAGTCTTTCCAGGACATTGTTTCCTCATCCATAAAAGGAAGGGAATTTTGGAATTCTAAGTTCAGTTCAGACACGCTAAAATTCTTCTTCTTGTCCACTGGCTTATTAACGTAACAAGTTAGTCTTCTGGACAATTTCAAAGGCAAAAAGAAGTAGATTGAAAGATTCTTTCTGATGTAAGAGAAATAATAAAACTGTACATAGGACACTACAAAATGATATCAAAGGAGAGAGAGGCAATTTATTCACTCTGGGAATAGAGCAAGATAACATGTGAAGTGATATGCAGCAGAGGGATGGCAATGGCTGTTAAAACTAAGCAACAGGATTTGGAATGGAGAGTAGGTAGCACTCTGGGACAAATGACACTGTAGAGGGAAACAGTCAAAGTATATAAGGTTTAGAGATAGGGATCTGAGGACCTTGGACAGAGGGACCAAATATGCAAAAGTGTATGTTATAGAAGAGGGTGTTTCTGCATTTATCAAAAAATGGACTTCAAAGCCTCATTTTCCCTTTTCCCCACCCATACTCAGCTTTGAGTTTCTAACATTCTCTGTTAATGAAGTATAATTCCTGAGGTCACTGACATCTTAAGTCTTAAGAACTTAATAATAATGTCTCTCCAGCCTTCACAAAACTCACTTGGATTCAAGAGTTACTTTCTCAGGAGGCTGGTCAATGGGTCAAAGTGGGAAAACCCAGAAATTGAGATATTTTCCCCCTTTAAAGACCCATTTAACTATGGTGGCTCCCTAAAAGCAGAAATTCTGAGCTCTGGTGGAATCTCTGAGAAGTAACTTGTCCACTACCTTCCTTGGTTTTCCAAATTGCTTGTAACTTCCAAACAAGGTTTAATAGCTGAATCCCAACTGTTCTTAATGGAGAGTGATTCCAACAGCAAGGCTGTAGAAGAAATCAAGAATAGACAGTGTTCTAAAATGCAGGGGTTTGAGTGGAGTTTTAATTCACATCTGGCAGTAGGGAGCCCTGTGCTCACAATTAAGCCCAAATTTAACTCTAGGTTTCCTCCCAATCATTTTATCTCCACTACATGCAACTTTTTAAATGAAGGCCTAACCCACTCTATAAGGAAACTTTCCACTCGTACATATTAGAAAGAAAAATGACATCATAATGATTTAGATACAGAGGAGGCACTTTTAAAGCTTTGTGCTATTAGGCTAACAAGCTATCATCATCAGTTGTAGTGCTGATAACTGAAGCATGGTCTAATGGATAATAAATAGAATGAGGCAAGCAGAAGCCTTTGTTCCAATTGCAACTGTTAAGCTCTTTCCTACAAGTTGAAACATTTCAGCCCCCACTTCCAAAGTTTGGCTATTAAGAGAATTAGTTCCCTTCTATCTTCACAGAAGACATATATTGAATAAGTAGATATTTTAAAGGTGTATCAAAAATGTAAACTATGCCTTTATTTTTAAAGTTACTGTAGGATAATGCATTCTAACCTGAAGAACTCACGAATTTTTACAATCACCTTTTTAGAGGCTTAAAATATTCCTTCCTGTCAGGAAGATGGAAACGAAGTATATCTCATGTTCTTAGGTGATGTGACTAAGTGCAGTTTGGTTTTACTGTTGTTTAGGCAAGCTCTACCTATACTCTGGTCTAAAAATTCACAATCAGTAGGGCACCAATTCCAGAAGAAAAAGTAAGAATTTAAAAGAAGGAAAAGATAAGCAGCAACTCCAAATCTTCCATAAAATCATACCATTTCAAGAGATGGATCCCTCTTACAAACTTTCTGGGTAGTAATCAAAAGTAATGTTGTTTTCTAGTAATTCCTACCTGTAGTAATTTCTACCTATATCATACAGTTGAAAAAAATGGAGACTACAGAGTTATAACATTATAGTAATTGAGCTGCCTAAACCCAGACCTGTTGGACCAGAGCAAATATTTGTTTCTTCAGCCCTTCCAAATGGAGGGTACACCTCTAAAGTACCACACCTCATTCGTCCGAACATCCCAATTTAGGATAATAGCCCTATGCTCACGCAGATCACAATCATTTACGTTGAAAACTACATCTAGGAATAAATCCTACTCAGCCTCTCCAGATATGGATGAAATGTGCCTAGCTTAGATTAATCTACCTCTCTGTTCTAGAACTTGAGTCATTAAGATCACGTCTATCACTGCACCCCAAGCCTAGGTCTAGCTCAAGCTCCCCTTGACAAATAATGGATGGTTTAATAAATAGGGAAACAACAAGACTAGGGAGAGTATTCATTCTTTCCAGAAAATCATTGAATTGAACCGAACTCCCTAAAACTCCATTGGGGGACAGCTAACTTTACTCCTTCTTCATATGCTTATGTTCCTTCACTCTTTCACTCAACAAATGTTTGTTAAGAACCTACTTTGTGTTAGACACCATGTTAGGCTTTAGTGGTATAACATTGGGAAAGACAGTTTCTTCATTTAGGGAGTTCATCATCCAGTTTGGCAGAATGATGAGTACATATGTCAACTGCAATTCAGTGTAATAAGTGCTATGTCAGGTCAAAGACACGGTGCTGGGGTAGAAAAGAGGTCAAGAAAGGCCTTCCGAAAAATCCTCCTAAGTTGTCTTGAAGGGTAAGTAGTCATCATCTAAAAATGAAGGTAAAGAATGTTGCTGGAGTTCCAAAAGTAGTTCAATTTATCTGTAGCATGAGATGAAGAGTAGAGAATGATGAGACAGAGGTACACAGGATATATCTTTCAAAAGAGCACTGGGATCTATTCAAGGCACAGGACAAAGCTCTCAAAGTCTGCATGATGAAGAAAAAGACAAGACCTCAATTTTTCTTTCAGCTTTATTGAGGTATAATTGAGAAACAAAATTGTAACCTATTTAAAGTGTATGATGTGATGATTTGATATATGTATACATTATAAAATGATTTCCCCCAAGTTAACACACCTGTCACCTCATATATTTACCTTTTTTTGTGTGTGTGAGAATGCTTAAGTTCTACTCTCTCAGCAAATTTCAATTATACGATACAGTATTATTGACTATAGTCACCACGTTATACATGAGCTCTTCAGAACTTATCCATCATATAACTGAAAATTTGTACCCTTATACAAGCCTTTCCCTATTTCCCCCACAATTCAGTCCCGGGCAACCACCACTCTACTCTCTGTTTCTATGAGTTTGACTGTTTTTTTTTTTTTTTTTTGCAGTACGCGGGGCTCTCACCGCTGTGGCCTCTCCCGTTGCAGAGCACAGGCTCCAGACGCGCAGGCTCAGCGGCCATGGCTCACTGGCCCAGCCTCTCCGTGGCATGGGGGATCTTCCCGGACCAGGGCACGAACCCGTGTTCCCTGCATCAGCAGGCAGACTCTCAACCACTGCGCCACCAGGGAAGCCCTTCCTCCTTTTTTAAGGCTGAATAATATTTCATTATATCACATTTTCTTATCCATTTATCTATTGATGGACACTTAGGTTGTTTCCATGTCTTGTATATCGTGCTGCAATGAACATGGGCTGCAGATATCTTTTTGAGATAGTGACTTTGTTTCCTTGGGATATATACCCAGAAGTGGGATTGCTTAACCATATGGTAGCTCTATTTTTAATTTCTTGAGGAACTTCCATGTTGTTTTCCATAGTGGCTGAACCAGTTTACATTCCAACCAACAGTGCACATGGGTTCCTTTTTCTCTACATCCTTGCCAGCAATGGTTAACTCCTGTCATTTAAAAAAAATAAAGATACATACAACAATATATTAGTTTCAGGGATGTAATATAATGATTTGATGTCTGTATATATTGTGAAATGATCAACACATAAGTCTAGTTAACATTCAGAACCACGCATAGTTGCAATCTTTTCTCCTGTGTTGAGAACTTTTAGGATCTACTCTCCTAGCAACTTTCAAATATATAGTACAGGATTATTAACTATAGTCACTATAATAACTATATGTATTTATGAGCTCGAGGTTTTTTTCTTTGTTGTTCTTTTTTAATTTTGGATTCCACATATAAGTGAGATTATATGGTATTTGTCTTTCTTTGTATGACGTTTCACTTAGCATAATGCCCTCAAAGTCCATCCATGTTGCAAATGGCAGGATTTCCATCTTTTTATGGCATAATTATGTTCCACTGCATATATACACATCTTCTTTATCCATTCATTTGTCAATGGACACTTAGGTCATGTCTTGGCCATTGTAAATAATGCTTCAATGTGCTTATATACTTTTAAATTAAATTACTGGTTTTATTTCTTTTGGTGAATACCCAGAAGTGGAATTACTGGATCATATAGTAGTTCTACTTTAATTTTTTGAGGAACCTCCATACTGTTTTCCATAGGGGCTCCACCAGTTTACATTCCCACCTACAGTGCATGAGGGTTCCCTTTTCTCCACATCATTGCCCACACTTGTTATTTCTTGTCTTTTTGATCATAAATATCCTAACAATCGTGAGATGGTATTTCATTGTGGTGTTGATTTGCATTTCCCTTGGGATTAGTAACACTAACACTGAGCATCTTTTCATGTGTCTCTTGGCATTCTGTATGTCTTCTTTGGAAAAATGTCTATTCAGGTCCTCTGCCTATTTTTTAATTGGGTTACTTGGTTGTTTTTTTCTTTCTTTTTTTTTTACTGAGTTGTATGAGTTCCTTTTATAGTTTGGATATTAATCCTTTATCAGATATATGGTTTGCAAATGTCTTCTTCCATTCCACAGTTGCCTTTTCATTTTGTTAATGGTTTCCTCTGATATGCAGAAGGCTTTCAGTCAGATGTAGTCATGTTTGTTTATTTTTATTGCCTTTGCTTTTGGTATCAAATCCAAAGAAACATTGCAAAGACCAATCCCAAGGAGTTTACCTGCTATGTTTTCTTCCAGTAGTTATATGGCTTCAGATCTTCCACTCAAGTGTTTAATCCATTTTGACTTGGTTTGTGTGTAAGGTTTAAGATCGGGGTCTGGTTTCATTCTTTTGCATGTGGAATTCCAGTTCTCCCTGTACCATTTATTGAAGAGACTATTTTTCCACATGTTATATTCTTGGCTCCTTTGTCAAAAACGAATTAACCATATATGCATGAGTTTATTTCCTGGCTCTCTATTGTGTTCCATTGATCTGTTTCTGTTTTTATGCCAATAGCATACTGTTTTATTTACTATAGCTTTGAAATATAATTTGAAGTCAGGAAATGTGATACCTCCAGTTTTGTTTTTTCTCAAGATTTCTTTGGCTATTATGGATCTTTTGTGGTTCGGTATAACTTTTAAGAATGTTTTTCTATTTCTGTGAAATTGAATGTTGATTGAATGTTGATAGAGATTGCATTGAATATGTAGATCACTTTGAGTAGTTGGGACATTTTAATAATATAAATTCTTCCAATTTATAAACACAGGATATCTTTACATTTATTTGTGCTTTTAATTTCTTCCATTAATGTTCTATCTTTTCAGTGTAGAGCTCTTTCACCTTGGTTAAATTAATCCTAAGTATTCTATTCTTTTCGATGCTATTGAAATGGGATTGTTTTCTTAATTTCTCTTTCCAGCAGTTTGTTGTTAGTGTATAGAAATACAATGAGATATCCCTCACACTTGTCAGAACAGATTTTATTAAAAAGACAAGAAATAACAAGTGTTGGCATGGATGTGGAGAAAAGGGAACTCTCGTACACTGTTGGTGGGATGTAAATTGGCATAGTCACTATGGAAAATAGTATGAAGGTCCCTCAAAAAATTAAAACTAGAAATACCATATGATCCAGGAATTCCACTCCTAGGTATTTATCTGAAGAAAATGAAAACTCTAATTAGAAAAGATATATGTACCCCTATATTCATTGCAGCATTATTATAATAGCCAAGATATGTAAGCAACTTAAATACCCATAGATAAATGAATGGATAAATAAGATGTGGTATATACATACAATAGAATATTACTCAGCCATAAAAAATAATTAAATCTTGGCATTTGCTACAACATGGATGAACCTAGAGGATATTATGCTAAGTGAAATAAGTCCAACAGAGAAAGAAAAATACTATATGACTTCACTTGTATGTGGAATCTAAAAAACAAAGCAAATGAACAAACTACAAAACAGAAACAGGGTTTTAGATACAGAGAACAAACAGGTGGGTTCCAGAAGGGTGGGATGTGGGGGGGGATGAGAGAAATAGGTGAGGGAGATTAAGAGGTACAAACTTCCAATTACAAAATGTCATGGGTATTAAATGTGCAGAGTGGGACATATTGTCAATAATAATCTAATATATTTGTATGGTGACAGATGATTTAAAAATAAGAAATGCAAGTGATTTTTGCATATTGATTCTGTACCCAGAAACTTCACTGAATTCATTTTATTAGTACAGGCAATTTTTTGATGGAGTCTTTAAGGGTTTCTATGTATAAAATCATGTAATTTGCAAACAGAAAATTTTACTTCTTCCTTTACAATCTGGATGTCCTTTAATTATTTTTCTTACCTAATTACTCTGGCTAGGTCTTCTATTACAATGTTGAATAAAACTGGTGGAGAAACCTTAAAGATTGCGGAGGAGTAAGATATGGAGATCACCTTCCTCCCCACAAATACATCAGAAATACATCTACATGTGGAACAACTCCAACAGAACACCAACTGAACACTGGAAGAAGACCTCAAACTTCCCAAAAGATATAGATTTTTTTTTGCTTTTTCTCTTTTTGTGAGTGTGTATGTGTATGCTTCTTTGTGTGATTTTGTCAGTATAGCTTTGCTTTTAACATTAGTCCTAGGGTTCTGTCTGTCCCTTTTTATTTTTTTTTAATATAGTTTTTAGTGCTTGCTATCATTGGTGGATTTGTTTTTTGGTTTGGCTGCTCTCTTCTTTCTTTTTTTTTTTATAACTTAAAAATTTTGTTCTATTTCTAATAATGGTTTTTAGTTTTTATTTTAATAACTTTATTTTATTTTATTCTTTCTTTCTTTCTTTTTTTCCTCCCTTTTCTTCTGAGCCATGTGGCTGACAGGGTCTTGGTGCTCCAGCCGGGTGTCAGGCCTCTGCCTCTGAGGTGCAAGAGCCGAGTTCAGGATATTGGTCCAGCAGAGACCCCACAGCTCCATGTAATAACAAACAGTGAAAGCTCTCCCAGAGATCTCCATCTCAATGCTAAGACCACCCAGATCCACTCACCAACCAGCAAGCTACAGTGCTGGATACCGAATGCCAAACAACTAGAAAGACAGGAACACAAACCCACCCATTAGCACAGATGCTGCCTAAAACGATAATAAGTTCACAGACACCCCAAAACACAACACCAGACGCGGTCCTGCCCATAAGAAAGACAAGATCTAGCCTCATCTACAAGATAACAGGCACCAGTCCCATCCACCAGGGAGCCGACACAACCCACTGAACCAAACTTACTCACTGGGGGCAGACACCAAAAACAACAGGAACTATGAACATGCAGCCTGCAAAAAGGAGACCCCAAACACAGAAAGCTAAGAAAAATGAGAAGACAGAGAAACACACAGAAGATGAAGGAGCAAGGTAAAAACCCACCAGATGAAACAAATGAAGAGGAAAAAGGCTGTATACCTGACAAAGAATTCAGAGAAATAATGGTAAAGATGATGCAAAATCTTGAAAATAAAATGGAGAAAATAAAAGAACATTTAACAAGGACCTAGAAGAACTAAAGAGCAAATAAACAATGATGAACATCACAATAAATGAAATTTAAAATTCTCTAGAAGGAATCAAGCAGAATAACTGAGGCACAAGAACGGATAAGTGACCTGGAAGATTAAATAGTGGAAATAACTATTGCAGAGCAGAATAAAGAAAAAAGAATGAAAACAATTGAGAGCATTCTAAGAGACCTCTAGGACAATATTAAATGCACGAACATTCAAATTACAGGGGTCCCAGAAGAAGAAGAGAAAAAGAAAGGGACTCAGAAAATACTGGAGAGATTATACTTGAAAATTTCCCTAATATGGAAAAGGAAATAGTCAATCAAGTCCAGGAAGCAGAGAGAGTCCCATACAAGATAAATCCAAGGAGGACCACTCCAACACACATATTAATCAAAGTATCAAAAACAAAATACAAAGAAAAAATACTAAAAGCAGCAAGGGAAAAACAACAAACAACATACAAGGGAATCCCCATAAGGATAACAGCTGACCTTTCAGCAGACACTCTGCAAGTGAGAAGGGAGTGGAAGGATATATTTAAAGTGATGAAAGGGAAACACCTACAACCAAGATTACTCTACCTAGCAAGGATCTCATTCAGATTTGACAGAGTAATTGAAACCTTTACAGACAACCCAAAGCTAAGAGAGTTCAGCACCACCAAACCAGCTTTACAACAAATGCTAAAGTAACTTCTCTAGGCAGGAAACACAAGAGAAGGAAAAGACCTGCAATAAAAAACCCAAAACAATTAAGAAAATGAGAATATGAACATACATATCAATAACTACCTTAAATGTAAATGGATGAAGTGCTCCAACCAAAAGACACAGACTGGCTGGATAGATACAAAAAAAAAGACCTGTATATATGCTGTCTACAAGAGACCCACTTCAGACCTAGGGACACATACAGATGGAAAGTGAGGGGATGGAAAAAAATATTCCATGCAAATGGAAATCAAAAGAAAGCTGGAGTAGCAATTCTCATATCAGACAAAATAAACTTTACAATAAAGACTATTAAAAGAGACAAAGAAGGACACTACATAATGATGAAGTGATCAATCCAAGAAGAAGATATAACAATTGTAAATATTTATGCACCCAACATAGGAGCACCTCAATACATAAGGCAAGTGCTAACAGCCATAAAAGGGGAAATCGACAGTAACATTATCATAGTAGGGGACTTTAACACCCCACTTTCACCAATGGACAGATCATCCAAAATGAAAATAAATAAGGAAACACAAACTTTAAATGATACATTAAAGAAGATGGATGTAACTGATATTTATAGGACATTCAATCCAAAAACAACAGAATACACTTTCTTCTCAAGTGCTCATGCAACATTCTCCAGAACAGATCATATCTTGGGTCACAAATCAAGCCTTGATAAATTTAAGAAAACTGAAATCATACAAAGTATCTTTTCCAACCACAACGCTATGAGACTAGATATCAATTACAGGAAAAAATCTGTAAAAAATACAAACACATGGAGGCTAAACAATACACTAATAAGTAAACCAGAGATCACTGAAGAAATCAAAGAGGAAATCAAAAAATACCTGGAAACAAATGACAATGAAAACATGACAACCCAAAACCTATGGGATGCAACAAAAGCAGTTCTAAGAGGAAAGTTTATAGTAATACAATCTAACTCAAGAAACAAGAAACATCTCAAATAAACAACCTAACCTTACACCTAAAGCAATTAGAGAAAGAACACAAGAAAAACACCAAAGTTAGCAGAGGCAAGATCATAAAGATCAGATCAGAAATAAATGAAAAAAATGAAGGAAACAATAGCAAAGATCAGTAAAATTAAAAGCTGGTTCTTTGAGAAGATAAACAAAATGCACAACCTTCTGAGACAGAACAAGGAAGAAATAGAAAATATGAACAGGCCAATCACAAACACTGAATTTGAGTCTGTGATTAAAAATCTTCCAACAAACAAAATCCCAGGACCAGATGGCTTCACAGGTGAATTCTATCAAATGTTTAGAGAAGAGCTAACACCTATCCTTCTCAAACTCCTCTGAAATATAGCAGATGGAGGAACACTCCCAAACTCATTCTACGAGGCCACCATCACCCTGATACCAAAGCCAGACAAAGATGTCACAAAGAAAGAAAACTACAGGCCAATATCACTGATGAACATAAATGAAAAAATCCTCAACAAAATACTAGCAAACAGAATCCAACAACACATTAAAAAGATCATACACCATGATCAACTGGGGTTTATCCCAGGAATACAAGAATTTTTCAATATACACAAACCAATCAATGTGATACACCATATTCACAAATTAAAGAATAAAAACCATATGATCATCTCAACAGATGCAGAAAAAGCTTTTGAAAAAATTCAACAACCACTTATGGTAAAAACTCTCCAGAAAGTAAGCATAGAGGCAACTTACCTCAACATAATAAAGGCCATATATGACAGACCCACAGCCAACATCATTCTCAATGGTGAAAAACTGAAATCATTTCTTCTAAGATCAGGAACAAGACAAGGTTGTCCACTCTCACCACTATTATTCAGCATAGTTTTGGAAGTTTTAGCCACAGCGTTCAGAGAAGAAAAAGAAATAAAAGGAATCCAAATTGAAAAAGAAGAAGTAAAGCTGTCACTGTTTGCAGATGACATGATACTACACATAGAATCCTAAAGATGCTACCGGAAAACTACTTGAGCTAATCAATGAATATGGTAAAGTAGCAGGATATAAAATTAATGCACAGAAATCTCTTGCATTCCTATACACTAATGATGAAAAATCTGAAAGAGAAATTAAGAAGACACTTCCATTTACCACTGCAACAAAAAGAATAAAATACCTAGGAATATACCTACCTAAGGAGAAAAAAGACCTGTATGCAGAAAACTATAAGATTCTGGAGAGATATACCATGTTCTTGGATTGGAAGAATAAACATTGTGAAAATGACTATACTACCCAAAGCAATCTACAGACTCAATGTAATCCCTATCAAACTACCAATGGCATTTTTCACAGAACTAGAACAAAAAATTTCACAATTTGTATGGAAACACAAAAGACCCCAAATAGCCAAAGCAATCTTGAGAAAGAAAAACGGACCTGGATGAAGCAGGGTCCCTGACTTCAGACTATACTACAAAGCTACAGTAATCAAGACAGTATGGTACTGGCACAAAAACAGAAAGATAGATCAATGGAACAGCATAGAAAGCCCTGAGATGAACCCACACACATATGGTCACCTTATCTTTGATAAAGGAGGCAAGAATATACAATTGAGAAAAGACAGCCTCTTGAGTAAGTGGTGCTGGGAAAACTGGACAGCTACATGTAAAAGAATGAAATTAGAACACTTCCTAACACCATACACAAAAATAAACTCAAAATGGATTAAAGACCTAAATGTAAGGCCAGGTACTATAAAAGTCTTAGAGGAAAACACAGGCAGAACACTGTATGACGTAAATCACAGCAAGATCCTTTTTACCCACCTCTTTGATAAATGGAAATAAAAACAAAGATAAAGAAATGGGACCTAATGAAACTTAAAAGCTTTTGCACAGCAAAGTAAAACTTAAGGTGAAAAGGCAACCCTCAGAATGGGAGAAAATATTTGCAAATGAAGCAACTGACATATGACCCAGCATATGTTTCCTTGCATCATAGGAATAAATTCTAATTAATCATGATTTATGATCATTTTAATATACTTTCATTTGGTAATATTTTGTTGAGAATTTTTCTTCTATGTTCATCCGAGGTACTGGTTTGTAATCTTCTTTCCTTGTTGTGTCCTTGTCTGGATTTGGTATCAGGGTAATGCTGGCTTTGTAAAGTGAGTTTGGAAGTGTTTCCTACTCTTTTAGAGTTTGTAAGAGTTTGAGAAGAATTGGTATTTCTTTTTCTTGAAATGTTTGGTAGAAATCACCAGTGAAGCCATCTAGTCCTCAGCTTTTGTTTGTTGGGAGGTTTTTGGCTACTGCTTCAATCTCCTAATGTGTAGAAGTCACTCAGGTATTTGTTTTTATTTGTTTGTTTGTTTCTTTGTTTTTTCTCTCAGAGGAAATTGTTCCTGTGTGTACCTATACCTTTGGTGTGTCCAAGGGATGAGGGAAGTTGGGAGCCTCCAATGTTGCCATTTTGGCCCCTCCTCACTCCATTCTCTATATGGCCTCAATTCTTTAGGATCATGTAGAAAAATGTTAAGTTTGAGTCAGCTATAAAGACAGTTATACATTTTACTGAATGTCAGTTGCACAACAGAGAATTAAGGCAAAACATGTTCACTGAAGTACAAACTTCAATTCCTATTATGCTGTGTTAAAATGAAGTATGAAAAATAACATTTCCTTAAGCAACTGAGCAATAATATTTCCATTTCACAGATGAAGAAATTAAAAGATAAATATCAACTACATTAGTTTCTATCTTAGTATATATGGTAAAACCAGAATTAAGGTTTATTCACACAAGATAAGCATGTCTAGACAACAAATTACATGGCATAATGGTTACTTGCAATGCACTCAGAAAGAGCTAGTTTCTTGCTCTAATTTGACTGATGATATTTAGGTGAATGACTACCCATTCTTTACGTGAGGATTAAGATCACTTTTATTTCTAATCTTCTTGAATATTTAAATATTATACTTTCAAATATGAATAACTTTACTTATTTCCCACTAGTTTTAGAAAAGTATGAATGGTAGAATAATCTTACTTTGTTTAATTGAAATTAAGCCAACTTGGTGTATAGTCAGCCTGAGATCTTTCTACCTGAACTTTAAGATTTTGAACTGTTCCATAGTAATGAAAGTGTATTGATGCTTCTAGACAAATGTCTATTACCCTCTACAGTGGAGCTTCTCCCTGTTTCCCATGTTTAGTTTCCATTTGCTTTCACCTCAGTATTCACCTGTGGGTACTCTGTGTCTAAATAGAGGGTGTTCAAAAACCTGCATGCAAATCTTCTAGACTCTCAACAGACATCAGCTGGTCTGGGTAAACTTCACATGAATCTTACTTAAATCACTGCTCAACTGAAGATGTTTTTTAATCTGGGTTTCTACCATAGTCACAGATTTGTCTAAATTTATTATACAAATTTTTGGACTTGGGTACTAATGTTTATTGAGCAGTTACTATAGGCTTGTTCATCTTTCTAAGTATTTTACATATCAACCCATTTGATTTTTATAATAACTCTACAATTGCTTTTGTTAACTTCCTATTATATGTATAAGAAATGAAGAGAGCAATTGGGGTTTAGAAGGACTAGGTAACTTGCCCAAAACTGTACAGCTAGTAAACTACAGGGTCAGAATTCAAAACTAAATAGTCTGATTCCACCAACTTCAAGCTAAAACACTGTACACATTGTCTCTCTGGGATGAAGTTACAATAGTTCCAGTCTTCAGTTTCCTGATGCTGAGGATACTTCACACTTTCTGATTTTATGTTTACAAAGCATTATCATTATTTATCTTATCTGGAACTGACATAAAGCATCTGAGGTTATCTGGACAAGTATTCAGATCTACATTTCAGAGAAATAACTGGCTCTCAGAGGGGATGACTTAGCTAAGGTCTGGAGAGCCAGGACCACACCCTAGATCAACTGACTCATTATTAGTTCTAACAGGAACTCCTCTCCCTACATACAGCATATTTTTATTATGTAAGTAAAATGAGAATAGAAGTCCCGCCTAACAGCCATTCTAACTCATTCCTCTCAGCTTTTCAGGGCCTATGCCTTGCTTAAGTAGATGACTGAGGGACAGCACTGTGGTGTAGAGAAGTGCAACTCACAACTGGAATGAATTGTTGAGAATCAAGGAAAACAAATACTATCAATGGCAAATGTGGGCCCAAACTTGGGTTAATCTTACCATTTATGTCCTAAATGAGAAGTCATGCTTGTGAAATCAAGGGGTTGACACTAGAGCAAATCAGGATTTACAACAGCACAAACAAGAGGCAGAATTGTGTGCACTGAATATATTAAATGAACACTAACCAAACCTAAGTCACTCAAAGTCATACAATTGCAAATGCTTGTTTGAAAAAGAATCAGTAGGCTTGAACCACTCCAGGCAGGGTCTCCTATGTAGCCAAATAAGAATCAGAATTCTGTTAGCGGAAACTGGTTCAGGTACCTGAATGAGGGAAAGTCCTAGAAGTATCTGAATATCGTATGGGAGGAAATGCCCAAAGCTAGCCATCAGGGAGACTTGGATTCTGATTTTTGCTTTAGGATTGATTTGGGATGGTCTCTTATGCAAGCCATTTAATCTCTCTGGATTATTTGACTACCTGGAAAACATCTACCTGCCCTGCTTGCTTTGAGGGCTTAATGTGAGGGTCATGTGAGAAAGTGGGTGTGAAAGAAATTAAAAAGCAAAAATCTGAGCTATGCATGAATGAGGTTAAATGATCTGAGCAATAAAAGGAATTGCCTGTAGATGGGTAAACAGTATATTATATGTGTGGGGAGAAACATTTACTGACAGTATACAATGTACCAGGCATTGTGTTGGGCACTTCTCACAGTTCCCTCTGATACAGGGAATATCATATATCAGAGATATAGGAGGATGACTGGAAGATTCCATTATCATGATAGACATGGATGAGAAGCTTTCAAGGAGGGAAGAATTTGATGTTTGGGGCCTGAAGAGGTGACTTGAGACCTTTTAAAACATAATTTCTATGAGAGTTATATTGATATAGTATTCATATTTCAAGGCAGCTGAGGCTATCCATTCTCTAAGTAAACAAATTTGCTTCTGCCTTTCACAGTGAGATTCTATGTTCATCTACCTATAGAGCTCATCTTCTTTATTATAATAGGAGCCTTGTAAAAAGATCAGATGGATGGATCAGAATGAATTTGTGGCCATTCTCAGAAAAACCATCCCAAAGAACTTGTGTGGTGGAAAGAGGATATGTTACACCTAGCACATTTCCTTCCTTCTTCCTTCTCCTCCTCTTCCTCTTTTTCCTTGTCTCCTCCTTCTTCTCCATCATCGTCATCATCTGAAAGCTAGAAAACCCCCTCTGTCCTTGAACAAGTCAGTTAGCCTTTCTTTCTGCAGTGTCCCCATATATAAAACAAGAGAGTTGGATTGGTATTCCTGATGTTTCTCAACACTAAATTTTCAGAATTGTCAAATAAATCATAATGTGCTCATTCTGTACAAGACAGAGGAAAAAGAAGGTAACATAGATCATAATCCCTGCCTTCAAGAAATTAGAGGATATCTAAAAAAGCTGGCATTGACAACAAAAATTACTAGGAAAAATATCACTAGGAAACACTGAAATCTTATTATTATATATAATATTCAATAATATTTCTCTTTGAAAGGATAAATTGGGTTACTTGCCTCTTTCTGTTATCAGAACACCCTTTAGACCCCTGCTCCTATGCCACCTACTTCATTTCCACTTTCCAAAATTCTATTCATGATTTAAAGCTCAAGCCTTAAATACCACATGCATCCAAAGGCCTTCTTCCCTCAAAGAAGAGAGGATCACACTGTCCTTTAAATTCCAGTTCTACTTCCTGATTTGCCTGTGTAACATCAAAGTCTGCAGGCACCTGAGATATATTCTATTTCTGGGGGTGGGGGGCAGTGGTGGCACTGATTTTGATGTCTGGTTCAACCACTGATTAGCTAGAAGACTTCCTTAAGCCTTCATTTCCTCTCTGGTAAAGAAGGTCTGATAATAATTCTGCACAGGGCTGTTGGGCGGATTAAACGAGCTTAACATGTGAATGTGCTTAACAGAGATTCAATGAATGTGTCTGAATCCTCCCTGGTAATCACTTTACTTAGCTTTCTACTCCCATCATTTGTGTATCTGTTTTACCTTCTCTGTGAGAGAGTAAAATCTGAGGACAGGAAACTCTTCTCTCACTCATCTTGTGCATTTTCCTCCTCACCCCACCCCTATACCCCTACCCAGTACTTAGCACACATTCTCTTTGTTTATCTGTAAATTTTATTAAATTGGCATCAGTCTGTACAAATAACCTTGGAAGCCTTTTAAGAACGTTCAGTATCATACACATCAACATTCACAAGGACAGTGTGGAAACCTCTCTTTGTCTTCTTCCCACTCCCAACCTAGCTCCTCTCTCCATGGCTTTTGGAGAGGAGGCTGCAGTTAGAATCATGTCACCAGAAGAAAATCATCAATTTTCTAATGAAAATCCCTGTCGTTAAAAATGTAGCCTCCAGCACAACCCCTAAAGGAGAGAATGCGTTCCTGCAATGCACTTGGCCAATTTGTGAGCTCTGCCTTGGTGAGCACAGACTCTCCCCTGACCCTGGAAAGCAATCAGCAGAAGCCCTGAATTATGAAGCATGAAAGCTCACCACTGTGTTGTCTCTAGCTGATACACCACCTTTTGTCATTGAAGGTCACCCAGCCAGGAGCCTTCCAGAGCAAGATTCAGTCACCTGTCTCTCCACATCGGGCTCCTCCCACCTAACCCTTTTCCCTTTCATTATGCAACTTCCTGAGGATTTGGCAGTTTTCCACTATGTTCAAATTACCAGGCTATAAATACCTGACTGAGAAATACAAAATGTGTTTATAGGACTTTTGATGGCTCCTCATATAAACCATAAATATGAAATACTTTCCCACATTTCTCAGAAAACACTCCATCTCTCAGATTCAACTGGCAACAACAATTTACCCAGCACCAGACAGCACCAAATTCTCAACTTTGCAGTTTTCAATCAAGTCTGTGCATGCAGTTGCATCGTGCTAACAAAAGTGGGATGTTATTAAGTCACATACCCTGAGTGGCCACGTCTTAATGATTGTTTCTAAACTGTAAGAAATTTGTTTGGTGGCATCTGCACATCATAACAGCTAAAGTAGTAGCGTCTGAGACTCTGATGTTCAAGACTTTCTGCAGCTGCAGCCACAGCCATAGTAAATGTAGGCAGTGCTGATTGTGGACAAGATCACAGATTTAGAAATTAGACATCTGTTCTGCTACCTACATGACGTGTCACTTGGGAAGTTAATTTTCTAAGCCTCAGTTTCCTCATAAAAATAAAATAGCAAGAAATAACAAAACTACCTAACAGCATTATTCATGACACTAAAGTGAGATAATGTATACACATCACTTAGCCTCGTAGTTGGCATTTATTAGACACTCAAGTAAAGATGCCAATAAAAAAAACCAAAAAACAAAAACTCTTCTATATTCATTATAAGATAGAAATATTAAGGCCAAAATGGTTACTGAGCCCTCAGAAATATTGTCTTATTCTGGTTGAGCTACCTGGACTTGGTGCAAATTTGGAAAGATTTTATTTCACCCCCAAGATTCTACAATCTTTTTTTTTTTCCTCCATCTACTAGGTACTGTGATCAATCCAGGATTAACTGGTGTCCCCTAGGAATGATGCTTTAGGCATCTAGGAATGATTGCATAGGATAATTATTTAGGTATCTGTCTCTTCTGCTGGAATGTAAGCTCTCAAGGGCAGGGCCTATGTCATTACTTTCTTTATCCTCCTCACCTGTTCCTGTTCAACAGAAGACCACGGACTAATTATTACTGTCAGTCCAGCTCCCAGCTAATACCTCTAGGGGACTGTTTTTTTTTTTGTTTGTTTGTTTTTTCCTTTCTGGAGTGTTAGCTACCATTTATCTTATAGATAGAAGGGGCTGTTCAGGACTTTGGCATTGTTTTGTTTACATGCTCTGTCTCATTTAATCTTCACAACTCTCTATGAGGTAGACACTCCTGTTATTCTTATAGTACAGATGAGAGAACTGAGGCTTAGAGGGGTTAAACAAACTCACCAAAGGTCATACAGTATGTGACTAAGCCTGAATGCCAAAAAAGACCTTACTGAGTATAAAGTCCACTGACTAAATACCTTTTTACAACAGATATTGACTGCTCTATTGAGGCTGAACAATCACCATGAATGGTTGTCGATATATTTTGTTATTATTGTATTTCAAGCTTTTCAGACCAACTAACTCCCCTTGAAAGTTGGATAGCTCAAAACTGTTTACATTTAACATTACAACCATCTCATATGACCAGAGATTCACAGTCAAATTTGATCCTCTTATTCTTAGAATTCAAGTCTCAGCATGCAATTTTATAGCATCAGTGTAACCTGCCCTGTATGGAGCCTCCTGGTACGTGACAGTACATTCTTCCAACCCCACACATCTTCACTGGTCAGAGGTTTCCAGAGGTGAAGACCCTATACCGAATGTTGGTATACTATTTCTCCATTATTCTGGGACTTCACTAAAAGAAGATATTGAAGTTTGGGACCTGGGTATGCCAGATTAGAAATGGAATAAACAAGTTTCACTAGATAGGAACATGACTCTAGTGAGGGGGTAAATGCCAGTTGTCAACTGGAATATTTTTAGGGGACCTCACTTCCTATAAAACTCGCTTCCAACTTTGAGACTCAAGAGCGCTCTAGAGATGGGTCTAAATTTTCTGTAATTTGTACTGCCAGAGGCCAGATTTGTATTAATGCTCAGATGAAAACACAGGAAGCAGGTTTAGCCTATTTTAGATAACCCAGAAATCATAGTCAGTGGGGAAACCAGAATAATTTTAAAGACAATTGAGTCATTTATCTTGTATTAATAGAAATTAAGAGGATCTTTTCTGGAATCTGTACTTGGAAGTCCACATTGCCTCCATAATAAAAATAAAACCTGCCCCCTCTGCCCCTCTTTACAAGCCCCAGGTCAGTGCACATCTTCTATCCTCAAATGAGCCTGGCTAACTGATTCTCTTAACATTGGGGGTGTCTTTCTCAGATGGTTTCCTCCTAATCTTTTTGGCTGTTTCTAATCTTATTAGCAAGCTCTCATCACAGAACATTAATGTGGCTGTATCTGATTTCATTTTTTGCCAATACCCTACAAAATGCAGCAGCTTATTAGTGACTGTTATGTCATGTGGCTTTAGCAAAATTGAATGCTAATGAGATATGATTAGGTGGAAAATTATAGCACTAGGGTGCTTGCCTTCTATAACTGCAGCACAGGCTTTAGTTTGGAATGGGGGGTACCAGATTTCTTTGACTTAATAGTGATCTCTAAGGCATAGATAGGTACTGTGTATTTACAATTATGCAGCAGATAATTAAGTGGCTTTCACTAGTGGACTGTTGAATAGTCTTGCAGATCCTAGAGATGGTCAAGGAAAGCAGCAGGAAGATTAAACTTGCATTGTCTCTTCTGAAACCTCATTTAGACCCCACATCCACCCACAAAAGGAGCCAAAAGGGATGCAGGATCATAGCAATGATGGAATTCTTATCTAAAATAAACTTATTAAGTGAGACAGATTCTTTACTAACTAGTCAGGAGCCAAATGATTAAACAGCTTTTCTTGCCATTGAATTCCAAGCAGAAATCAATGTACATTATACATTTGCAGCGGCTGAGATTGCAAAAGACTCAAGGAAGATGTAAAGACTGTGATTTACTGAAATATTTCATCACTGCAATGGTCAGGAGATGGAGTGCAGTTTATCTATGGAATATAACTTATATCTTGTTCATTTTTGTATGTGTTAGAAGAGCCACTTGCATAAACTCCCCAACCGTAGTATTCCTGTTGTAAAATCATAACTGTCCAACTGAAAAGAATTGTTCGTACATTCAGAACATTTTTAAGAATGAGAAGCTGCTTTATGGGGACTTATATATATCATCATTCAACTGTAGATGGTGCTACCCAGTGAGTTAGGCATGGTTTATGACAAATACCATGACTAGGGGTTGTTAAACGCAGTGCCATGTATTCCCTGGGACACCACATGGCACTAAAGGGGCAGAGAAGAGACTGTTGCTAAGCTTTTGCATAATTCAAGCAACTAACTTGTTCTTGTATGTCAACTTGCTCTAACACCAACAGCTTTTTCAAGTTCAACTATCCTGTCAATCTAAAATCTAGGGAAAGATATAAAATTTTAAAGAAAGGAGAAATATAAACTTAAACAACAATGATCAGCACCCGAAGGATATCCCTCTCCTTAATTATCAGTAAAAATGGCATTAATTACTTGTGAAATGTCTACTTCTAAAAAGGACTTGAAGTGGTTTACAGTAAAAGCAACATATGATCAAAGTTCCAGTTATCTATTGCTCTGTATCAAAGTACCCCAAGGCTTAATGGCATAAAACAACAACCATTTTATTCTATACACAATTGTATGTGTCAATAACTTGGAAATGAAACAGCAGGATGGCTTATCTCTGCTCAATGACTGGGATCTCAACTGGGGTGATCTGAACACCCTAAATTGCTGGGGGCATATGTATATAGAGTCTCAGGGTGTTGGAGGTTTCCTGAGTCTTCTCCACGACTACTAGCCAGGGATAGAACATACAAAGTGTTTCTTTCATGCACGTGTCTGGCACTGCTGGAATGACTGGCACAGCTGAGGCTGGTGGGCCTCTCTCTCTCTCTCTCGTCATGGATTCTCTCTAGGGAGCTTCCTCACAGCTTACAAGTCTTTGAGTAGTTGTACTTCTTACATGGTGAGTGGCTTCCCCTTGTAATTAAGAGGCCCAGGTGGAAACTGGGAAACTTCTTATGGATGACCTGATCTCAAGTCCTAGAACATGACATCCATCACATTCTAGTGGTGAAACATGTCACAAATACCAAGATTCAAGAGGAGAGGAATTAGATAATACTTCTCAATGGAAGGAGTGGCACAGAATATGCAGCCAGCTTAATGTACACCATTTGCTATTGAGAATGATGATAGCTGCACAACTGAGGGAACAAGTAATTACACTAGAAAACTAGTCTAATAACATGTCCTGCTATGAGCGTGGAGTTTAACCCTGAGCTTCCTAGTGATCAAGGCAAAAAGGAAAGAAAAACACAGCAGCATAGTGTTCATTAACTATTTCAAAAAATCATGTTAGGGCTTCCCTGGTGGCGCAGTGGTTGAGAGTCCGCCTGCCGATGCAGGGGACACGGGTTCGTGCCCCGGTCCGGGAAGATCCCACATGCCACGGAGCGGCTGCGCCCATGACCCATGGCCGCTGAGCCTGCGCATCGGAGCCTGTGCTCCACAACGGGAGAGGCCACAACAGTGAGAGGCCCACGTACCGCAAAAAAAAATCATGTTAGAATTTTTCAGTTATTTTCCAAAGAATAAAATAATAATCAACAAAGACAGAGCATGTGATATGTATTTTATACAGTTCCCTTCTACCTAGCCTAGCCCTTCCTTTCCACATCAATAACCCAATTCACCCTTGTGGTGGCAGTCATTCTGGATAGGAAATTAACTGCTTAGAATGGGTCTTGATATTTAGGAGGGTAGAAGAAGAAAGAAGAGAAATGACAGTAATCTGCGATAAACACAAAGAAAAGGAGAAAAGACTGACAGAGGAATAAGAAATTAGAACTTTGTTTTGTTCTGCCTTGTGAAGAGTTTCACCAGTCACCAACTCAAATAACTAAGAGATCTGGCAGGTACCTAAAATATCTGAAATATGTGAAGTATAAGGAACACAGAAAGAAGCGGAGCCTCTGTCAAATGGAAAGTGCATGCCCTGTCTAAAAGTATCAAATTATTTTTGATTAAGTTGATTATCCATACTGTACTCCCAAACATACTCAGCAGACTGACTTCAGGCTGCTACTGACTGCCAAGTTTCATCTCTTGACTTTGCTTCCATGGAGAAGTTCTGATGGACTTCCATGGTCCTTCCTGGCAGAGAGATCCTTCAGGATGACACTGAAGGACCAACTGTTACAGCAGGCAGGTAGCTAGATATGAGCCGAGAAAGGGGGGCACGGGCCAGGTGGCAGGAAATCACTTATCTTGTAAACAGCAGAGGTCCACTGGCAGACAAAGAAAAGCAGGAACCTCCAGACTGATAGGAAACCACACATTTTGGGTGACAAGTGTCCTAGAGGCAGACAAAGAAAAGTGGGAAAAGGCGGGAATCTCCTGCTTCCGAATGTAACCTGTTCTCATTACAATAAAATTAGCTTTGCAGATAAGAAGTACCCATCATGCACCGATCCCATGACACTTCTGATTTAAGCTAGGCAAGGGAAGAAATCCCTCCTCCCCTTGGGAAGATGGAGCTGGCATGAAAATCAGGGAATACGACCCCCAAATCCCTCCTTCCCCTGTGAATATTCTGTCCCATCATTTGTGTGCCCCTCATAACTGACTTCCCAAAGAAACCCAGGGCAGCAGCTCCTCACCTGTCTGCCTGCTCTCCCTCTGAGAGCGTATTCTTGCTGAAATAAATCCTCACTTTACTTTCTTAACCTCCCTGCCTCGTCTCCAAATTCTTTCCTTGACGAGGCAAGAACCTTAAATTCACCAGGAATATGATCGCAGGTATTTGCAGATGTGACCTTTCTCAGTCCGGTTTCCTAAGATCTAAGACCTATCACCTCCTGAAATAATTATCGGGGAAGAAATAAGAGGATAAATATTTATTGCTCATAAGGGATAAAATAATGAACTAAGCCAGGTCAGTGCCAAATACCGACTCTTGCTCAAATCAAAAGTCCTAGAATTGAGAAATGCATCAGTGTGTTCAACAGGCCAAGCTACTGTGGGGCCTTTAGGGACTTTCCACCCCCTCACTTGTTCCCGTAAACCAACCTCTTGCGCCACTCCTTCTCCCTATCGAAACCAATTCTTCTCCCTATCGAAACCAATTCTTGGAGTTTTTCAGTTGACGGGGACTTTCCAGCCAGCGGGTAATTTTCCAGTTGCCTGTAACAGGTATACGCCCTAACCGCCACAATGAACGAACAACTGTAACGGCCAGAAGGTGGGGCAAAAGTTCCTAAGCCAATGAATTCAAAAGTCACCACATTTACCCAATCATTGTGAGAATATACCCGCCCTATGAGTAAATAAACCTATAAAAAGTATGTGATTCCGCTTTTAGGGGTTCCCCATCGGCCTCCTGCGTGAGGTTCAGGGAACCCCGGTGCATCGGCTCCTAATAAACCTCTTGCGTGTTGCAACGACTCTCGACTCTTGGCGGTTCTTGGGCGAGTTGGAATCTCTCGCAGACCGTTTGGGTCTAACACTACTACTATGCCGTTTATCTTTGATTGTTAGTTTTTAACATCTTATGTGCTAAAAGCCAAAAAAGGACTCTAATGTGTTATTTACTATGGAAAATTAGACAATGTTAGCAACTCCTCAAATTCTGACCAAAGGTTTTCTTCTTATATTTTTCCTCCTTTTAATGGGCTGCCATTAAAAAACAGTAATGGGGCTTCCCTGGTGGCGCAGTGGCTGAGAGTCCTCCTGCCGATGCAGGGGACACGGGTTCGTGCCCCGGTCTGGGAAGATCCCACATGCCACAGAAAGGCTAGGCCCGTGAGCCATGGCCACTGAGCCTGCGTGTCCGGAGCCTGCGCTCTGCAACGGGAGAGGCCGCAACAGTGACAGGCCCGCGTACCACAAAAAAAGAAAAACAAAAAAAAAACAGTAATGCCATTAAAACCAGCAGAAGAGTAGCACTCTCTTTTTAACAAAAAATATTTTTCCTTAAAAAGTAGGATTGTTAGTAAATAAAACATGCTGCTTTCTATAGTTGTGGTTTCTCCCTTTCTAAAATTATGTTATAGAGGATGATAGTGTTTCCAATGATCTGAACTCCCCTTAGACTAATTAACTCTTTGATTTTTAGCTGAGCATGTGGCTACCCAATTTCTCCTTTGCTCTCGTCTCTTCAAATTTAATCATGCTATGTTTTCCAGTTGTGAGAGAGTCAAGCTTCAGTACTCCTTATATCTCTGCCCCCATGGCTTTCCTTTCAATGTGCCATGCCGCCATGCAGTGTGATCTTTCCATTAAAATGTGTCACATCCATTACTTAATGTCCCAAACTGATTTTCAAAAGTTTATGAATAGTAATAGATGATAATACAGGAATACTGTTTCTCCCAGAGAGCAGCAGTTCAATGAAATCCTTTGATACCTATATCCAAAGTTAGCTAATGGTGGATCTTTCAGACACCACTCAGGCCAAGTGGATTTGGGAAAGAGTCCACACAGCTAGTGGGTCATTTTGAGACACCTAATTCAAATGTCACTAGGTGTTAGCCTTTGCTGAGATATGCAAAGCTCAGCTGAGTTCTGCAAATGATGTAGATTCTCAGTAGTTTGGATCCTTAATGTTTTCTTTGATGGCCAGTTTGTTCTGACTCATTGATTGAAGAAAATTAGGTGAGATATAAGAAATAGGAATTGTTACTTCCTTTAGATTGGGGTTGATTAATATGAATAAGGAGGTGAATTTTCTAGTAAAATGGCCCCGATCTTTTCCATTTATCTATTTGCCCATTAGCTATCTGTACTCCGTGGAAAAAAGAGATCTTAGTTCCTCCCTATTAACATATTTATATCATTCAGTCTTAATTGCACATAGACTTTTGTAAACTAATGTAACAGAACAAAAGGTATCATGAAAAAAATGAGTTTTATGAGAAAGGGAAGAATTCATTTTATTTTAGAACAAAGAAAATATATTACATTTGGAGGCATTCCAAGTCCTTTGGTTTCATGAATATTCCATCTTCATGATAATGGACAGCTGTGCTCTTATGAACTTCTAAGAATCAGCTAACTTTGGTCAGAGCTAGAGTTTTTTTAAAGGTAAAGGTCAAAAGAAACAGACTTTCTTCTTCTGAGTGTGCATTTTCAGTGCGGCATTGCAGTAAGCTTTCTCATCAACCCTTAAACTGGCATTCACAGTAATGGAATTTATCATCATTCACTTCCTGCCACAAAGAGCCCAGAATTAAAAGAATCTGTCCTTCATTGTTAAGTACTGCACAATTTTCCCTTTTTAGGGTATGTGAGGATCCTGCTGGTTCTATCGATATTAGTTTTTTTCTAATGGGAAATTTCTTTCCTATGTAATTCATTTTAAAGGCAACCAGCAGGTACCCAAACAGTCAACACCTATAAGTGACCAGACAGACAGAATGGACCAAATTAGAGACCCTTTTTAATGAAAGTCCCGCGTGCGAACAAATGCATGGGACCATAAGCAATTGCGTGCTTCAAAGAAACATGGGATTATATGGTCCCTGAAAGATGAAGCTTAATGGGGTCATCCATTCCCTATGGGTGAAACAGAAAAGCCAAGGTCTATGTTAAGATGGCATTGACAAAGATACAACAGGTTACTAGGGTTTCAGGTTGCCACTGTCAGGGAGGAAGAAATTTTCCTCTACCCTTCTAGGTTCTTCTGACTGGTCTAAGAATTAAATTGACATGAGACAGTAACAGGAAAAAAATCAAACAGAAGTTTAATAACAAGTATGCATGGGAGAGACTGAGGAAAACTGAGTAACCTGACAAAATGATCAAAGCCCTCACTTTAAATACCATCTTCAGCTAAAGACAAAAGAGGCTGTTGGGAGCAGTGGTCTGGAACTTCAAAAGGGAAGAAGGCATTTCATATGGAGATGGAAAAGCAAATGTTTGGTAAATACATGTTTGCTGGGTCATGCAGAGACAATGGGACACAGAGTGGGCTCTGATCTCTAAGAGCTTACCCCACCACACCTAGCTCCTATTCTTTGTAGATAGCTCTAGTGACAGCTCTATTTTGGGAACAGGCCTCTATCAAAATTCTTTTAGGCAGTTAGGGGGAAGGTCAAAGTGTCTTTCTGAGTCTTTTGTTTCTTAAAAACAATCAGCCTAAATTAATCCTTATGCCAAAGTGACACATTTTAGGGTGGCACATTTTACTCTTCTACACCACTTAAGAAACTGCAGCCCCATCATTATGATTTTAAGACTTTGGTAAGATTTCATAAAGTTCTATAGTTTCTTTCTCTTTGTTATTTTTATTACCACCCTTGCTGTTTCCCTTGAAGCTTGTTAAAGGAGTAGAACTTGGGTAACCTGCATTTTCTTATAGCTAGACTTGGGAAAATTAGACCTCCAGAGGGAAGATTGGTGGTAGCCACTGAAAGGGGAATGAGAACATAAACAAACTGAGTCCCTTGGGCTCCCATGGAAGAGGTAGTGGACGTGGACTGAGTATCAGTTTGAGAGTCTGGGCACCCACAAGGTCCTTGTGATTTTTTTACATTCATAACTCACTAAGGTAACTATAAGCACTATGTCAATTTTAATGGGAAAAAAATTAGGACGATTAGAGGAATAACAGCTTAGCAGAATTAATATTTTACATGATTCATTAAATATTATTCTATCCTTAAGCCTAAGGTCTCAGAGCATTGGTCTCACAGGAAAAAATGAGGGAACTGTCCTTTGTATCTATTATTTTGAAATGTCTATTTTGCAAAGTTTTTAGAGTGAGGCATGGTTTTGGAAGGGAAAAATGCTTTCTTTAATGACTTTAGTTTTCTGTCTCTTCTAAACAAGAATTATTTGAGAGGGTTAAACATATAATAATTAATTTTTAAAAAAACTTTATTTGAAAGGTGACATTGATTAGTGCTGCAGGTTTCTCTTTGTACATAACCCAAAGATGACAGGGCTCTGAACACCACTTGAGATGAATATACCCAAAATAGCAAAGAACAGTCATTGATTATATAATCATATTTTTAAGCAGGAAAAACACACAATTGTGGATTTTTTAATCCTAGAAGAAGAGCAAAAATGGCCACTATGAGAAGAAGAGAATGAAAAGACAGAGACAGAGAGAGAGGAAGGGAGAGAGAAAATGATATTGAAAAAATATTGAAACTCAACCACAGAATTACTAAGTATCAGATGAACCAGTATTATGACTAGGTTTCTCATAAGACAAAAAAGTCCCTCCCCAGTAATTCTTGTGGTGCTTAATCTTCTAACATTGAAAATCTTTTACTTGGCACTCTCCTAAACTGCTAGTAGAAGCATAATACGTTAAAACAATTCTGGAGGGTGCTTGGCAATATATAACAAAAGCTTTAAAAACAAATAAATTTCATTTGTTCTAAGATTTATTTTCCCTAAAGGAATATGTATACCACCTAAGCATGTTTTATAAAATGAATAAATGTAAATGACCTAAAGTCTGATAATAGGAAAATTGGTTAAGTAAACTGTAATATATCCACAGGATTGAATACTCTGTAACCAATTAATATAGGTTACAGAAGATTATTTAATCATATGGAAATAGTCACAGCAAACTGAATAAAAGGTATGGCTATTCTACAACACTAGAGTTCCATGAGAAGCCTTAAGAGTCTAGAAGTCATATAATAATACACTGGAAGGAAGAAATATTCTGAATGAAGAAATGTTCTGAATGAAGTCTGAAACTATTGTGTGTTGCACTGATTTCCACCAGGTCATGAGGCAACTGCTTGCTCAAAAGGAGACCAGAGGAACGAAAAGATGTTAGATTTTGATGTGTTTATTCATTATTCATTTACTTATTCATCTATTAATTCAGCCATCATCATATCTTAAGTGCCTACCATATGCTAAGCATTGAGCTAGGTACTGAAGTACAACTTCAGATCGATGAGACAGGAGAAACATGTAGAAAATGATTCAGGAGCCTTTGCATGCCTTGTCCAAGATTCTGAGTCACTTTGTAGGCAATGAGAAATCACTGGTGATTTTGAGCAGGGAAATGACAAGGTTAGATTTTAACATTATATCATTTTTGTAGCAGTGGGGAGGGTGAAACATAGGAGGACAGGACTAAAGTAGGGATGTGGTGACTGGGCTTTGGGGGTAGTCCAGTGAGAGCAGAGGAGAATGTAAACCAAGGCAGTTGCCCAGAAAATGGAGACAGGGACAGATGAAAAAGATATCTGGGAATTAAAACTGAACATGGAGACTGAATGAGTAGAATGAGCAGAAGAAATGGACATAATTTTGGATAAGTCCTAGATTTTTGGCATGGGTGGGGGTAGTGCTGTTTAGCAGAATAGATTGGATAGCACTCTATGGCATTTCATACATTTTCAGTGTGCTTAGATATGTAAGTATATTCATATGCTTTATCAATACTGATAAGCTGGTTCCAGTCTTTTGCCATGGACATTTTCCACTGTCCTTACTTTCCTTCATTAAAGTGAAAGATTTACCATTGAAGATTAAAATTCTGGAATTTCTGAAGGAACTGTAAATGTTGATAATAAAAATGAAAATTTATGTAGCACTGACAATGTGCCTAGCTCTGGGCTAAGAACTGTATACATGCTACATCATTCACTTGTCACAGAAATACCATTAGGTAGGCATCATCACCTTATAGATGACAAAATGAAGCTCTGAGAGATTGTCACTTGTTCAACATTACACAACTAGCAAGTGGCACAGCCAGAATTCAAACCTAAGTTATCAATCTTTTAACCTGTATTCTCTGAACCACGCTGATTATTTTCTGGAATTTCAGACATTCTCAGAAACAATACCTTTCTGAAAACATTATAGATGAGCTTTGGAGGTCTGAGTGGCAGCATGATCTGACAGAAAGATCTTTGGACTGAGGGTTGAAAGTCTAAACTCCTGGTTTGAACTAGACCACAATCTTGCTGTTTGATCTTTATCAAGTCACTTAGCTCTGGGTTTCATTTTCTTTATTTGAAAATAAGCCAATTGAATTAGAAGTCACTTCCAAGATGTTATTTATATTTATGACATAAGAAATTTGAAATTTCTTTGTTCATTCACACGGGAGAAGATTTCAAAGCATAAAATGGCTCTATAAACTAGTGGAATTTGCTGATTTCAGACATTATTTTCTTTGCACATATAAAGTAAAGAGAATGACCTCTGGTATGCATCTTTGTGAATTTGTCAACTCACATTAAATACTTAGATGTGCCCTCAGCCTTCTTAGAATCCCTTGTTTAGTTCATTGCGCCATCATCTAAACATGAAACCTTAGATTAAAATAAAGCAGAAGGTTCTGACAAATTGCTTCAGGGTCAGAGCTAAACATGGTCTCACCCTCATCAAGATGATTTAAAGTAACCTGGTGAATTAGGTATGACCTGAATTTATTAACCATCTCTGGTTAATAATAATATAAACAGCTACAGAAAGCATCCCTGGGATATTCTCATGAACGTCTATTTGCCTCTAACAATTTGGACTAGTGACAGCATCAGAAGGAAGGAGATAGACTGGCTTTCAACATAGTTTAATATTTCAAAACGTCCATGTTGAAACAATTTTCAAAGCCATCTATTCCAATGTTTTCTAAGTGATGGTCCACAGATAGTCATGCATAACAAGGTTGTCATTGGTCCAAGGCAAAATTAGAAGACTAAGGATATTGTAGTAAATTTTTAATAAAACTATATTTATTCAATTTAAGGGAATGTCTTTTTTCTAAGGTTATATACTTCAAACTCAATGTGGATTTTTTTATTAAATGATAATTATAGATAAAACTAACCTTTGTTTTTGTTTTGCTTATTATTGTTTTATTTACTTGATAAAATGGGCATTACATTCTTTAAACTTTCACCACTTGGCGAAATCAAAATTTCTGGGAACTGCTGATCTAATCTAATCAACAGTCTCTTCTGTTTCATGTCTGAAACCCTCTTTAGTCTTCTGTCAGTCACCTAATCTGAGATGAGGAGGTCAACACACGTAACTCCACACCACTCTTGGATGTCCCCAGATGTTTGGTAGTCTTTGTTATATAGTGCTAAACTATATTTTGAGTAGTTCCACCAAATAGTAATACTGTTATGATACACATTTTATAAATAATGAAATGAGAAAAGTTATCTTACTTTCGTTAAGTAGTGAGCAATTAAGCGGAGGCTAACCTTAGGTCGCTCATACTTGGAAGCCCACACTCCTATCAAACACAATGTACTGCTTTCTGAGTCTTCCCTACTGACATCACAGAGAACAAGTCCTGTCTCTCTTCCTTGTGATTACCTTTCGTAAAGTCAAAGGCAACCTTTATGTTTCTCTGAGCTTTCTCTTAGCTAGGTTGAATATGAACAATTTCTTTAGTTGTTGCTAATGTGACAAGGTTCCCTCCTATCATTTTACCATGACAGTCTCTTAATAGATTGCTAACTCTTCATTATTTGCAATTTGCATGCGAGTCAATGTGGGTTTTAAAAAAAATATGGGCCTCAAAGACAGACCTACCTGGGATTGAGTCTTGGCACTGGCACTGACTAGTTCTGTGACCTATTGAGAGCTATTTATTTATCAGAATTGAGTGTCAGTTTCCTCACTGTAAAATGGAGATAACTCATAGCATTACTCTGGAGATTAAACAGAAAAATTCAAAACTCAATGGCCTTTGGTAATTCAATCAGCAGCAAACTAAAACAATGAATAAGAATATATGTGTGTTTATGTGTATCTGGACTATAATAAGTAAAAATAAAGTAATAACTAACTTGATAAACTTTGTTATTTTCCATAGCTATCTAAAATATCAAATAATGAGAGAAATAAACGAAGTTGAAAATTTCCTATTGTTCTGATTTACACCAGGATTCAAGGATTAGTTACAATTAACTTTCTATAGCTGTTCCCCACTGATCACTTGATGCATATGCTTTTCTGGAATTGGACTGTTACCCAAGCATGGCAAATTAAACTTCTGATTTAACAATTAAAACCATCAGGCTGACGAATGAGACTGTGAGGCTGATTTATTCTGGGTGAGATTCTGGCTCCCAGGCATAAATGAGATTCTCTTTGTTTTCAAGAGTAGGCTGGCAGGCTGGCTCATGTGGCAAAAGCCTATGACAGATCTCATTCTATAACAATCACCAGACATCTCCACTCAAGGGATGATAGTCCTTAAGGTATTTAGGAGTGAGTCACTCATGGTTGACTGGTGATGTCACTCTTTCTTCATGGCCATTAAAGACTAGCTTATAACCCAAATAAAGTAATTTTACTGAAGAAGCCTTTAATTGACCTCTCATTTTGCTTTAAGATGGATAGATGATAGATAGATAGATAGATAGATGATAGATAGATAGATATAGATAGATGACATAGATTTTATAAATTGGTCTTCAGACTTCCTCCTTGGGCTAATCACACCAAATGAAACTTGCTATTAAAATACAAAACAAAACAAACAAACAAACAATCAAACAAACAGCCCAAATTGTCACCGGCAAAGCCCATTAACAATTGCTGGGAAATAAAAACAAAAATCTGGGTAATAAAGTCTAACCCTTTTTTTTGCTTTTGCTTTGTGCTTTGTCTAGTTTCACCTGCTCACAGGGTACTGCTTACAGAGGCCTTGCACCCAGCACTTCACACCAGAATTCCTACTGCAAAACGGTTGCTCCCAACGTGTCAGCTTGGTGGGCTGTGCCCAGAAGCTCTGAGCTGGGCTTTGCGATCTGAGCAGCACAGCTGCGCCTGCCAGACGTGAACTCCACCCTCACCCTAAAAAGCATCCCCACCCATGGCCTGTCCAGAAAGAATGTGCTCTACAGCGTGAGATTGCACCTCTCCAGTCTTTGATCACAGAATAAAACTTTTCCTTTGCTTCTTAACCAAACTCAGTCTCATTCTATTGGCTTGAAATACAGTGGGCAGTAGGACCCTTGTTGAGACCAGACTTGAAGGGGTCGGTAACATAATCACACAAAAGCATTATACTATGATGCACTTACTTTTGGAATCAGATAGACCTGGGATCAATTTTTGGCGTCAGCATTTACTTACTCATTACTTTGGGTATGTAACATACCTTGGATATATAATATAATCATTCTGAGTTTCACTTTTATCATTTGGAAAGTTAAAAACATAATGTATTCTTCAGGACAGTTTTAAAGATGAGAGATAATTAATAAAGTTCTCAACAAGTCCACTGGCAAATGATAGACACACAGTAAATGGCAGCTTCCATGAAAACTGGACTAATCTCTGTTATGGTCTGCATCTCTTCCTTTAGCAGTCTGTAGCTTCTGGGGTATCTAGGACATTCAAATATAGTCAGATCATAGTCACTTGGGACATTTTATTAATTATATGAAGTCAGACAACTATCTGGGAGAGAGAAATGTGACACCTCAAACTTTTCTAGAAGTTCAACATTTATCACCTCAAAACCCCGTATCCTCATTGTATAGCTACAGGGTCATTCTTGAATCTAACTTTCCTGGAATCTTATATTATTTATAATATCCATGGAAAACAGAAATAGCACTTGTGAATAATTTCTAACCACCTTAGATTTCTGAAAACCTGACTGGCATCTCACCTTTTAAAATATACGACATATTTAACTCATACCAGAAGGAAAAAGAGAATAAGAAAAGATAGTCCAAAAAATTAAACCACCTTAATAAATGGAACTTAAGAAAGTCTATATGTCAATGTCAGGGCGTTCAAGCTATTCTACCTTTAGCTGTTAAAGCCCCAGAGGGAAAAGGCAGATGAATTACTAAATGTTCCTGCTTGCCTGCCTGCATGATCTGCTTCATTGTTTTAATATCAAGTCTCATGACCTTAAAGTATGCTCAGAAAATCTTCTTCCTATCCCCTATTACATCCTCAGCAGTTACCAGATAACAAGGTTCAATCATTAATATACAGCAGTGTGCTATCAGCACAGCAGAATTATAAACAAACATGCACGCAAAAAGATTCCACAATACATTTCCAATAACTAAATGCCTTCCATCCCCAGGATTCTTTGGTTTTTTGGTCTAAATTTCTCTATTTGCCAGAGGGTCTTAAGTTACTACCCTGAAAACAGCGCATCACTGCTTTGATGGGTGGAGGTACTGCCATTGTGGGAAGAGAGGAAGAGAGAGAAAAGAGAATGTTATTCTCAGATTATTAAACTTCTTTTATTTCTCCTTATTCTTAACTGCAAGTGTTTAACTTTCACAAAAGTACTCCATATGTATTCCCCAGAAATATACAAAAGGGAATTTTTTGAGACCTTTCCTAGAGGGTAGATAAAACTGTCAAAGAGATTCCTAATGCTAAAAGATTAATATTATCATAATTACTTTGTAAAAAGTAAATTAAGAAAGTGCCAAAACAGCCTCTTGCTGACTTTACATCTCTGTAAAATGCAGCTAACCTGACATCTACAGCCTGTTTGTGGGGTAGTCTGCCTTCCTTGGCTCCCAGGGCTGCTCAAGTTAAGGACTTAATGTGTCAGCAATTCCTTTATCAGCTCTTAACTTCCAGATTACTAACTTTCCACAAGCAATCATGAATATTCACTGAAGACAGAAATTGGGCAAATCAAGCCCCAGGAGAGTACTGTACTAGTGTGTATGGATGATACTTTGAAATCAAGACTCCCTATAACTTTGACTGGGGTTTAGGTAAAAGAAACTATGCAATTTAGCCAAAGTTAAACAACAAAATCCTAACCTACATCATCACTCTTGAGCTTGAAGAGTAGAGAAAAGAGCACTGGTCAGTGTGTTGGAGGATCTGAAGTAAGGTACTGCCTCTTCCATTTATTAGGTTTAATATTACACTTGGAGAAGTCTCTTAGTCTCTCCAAGACTGCTCCCTCCTGTCTAAAAGGGAATAAGATTTCTTAGATTTTAAATATTGGACTGGTAACTTAATTTCTCAGAAATCCGGTTTCTTAATCTGTAAAATGGGAATCATGATTTTTCTTACTTGTCACTTCAAAATTGTTAAAAGAGTGGTGTATTTAGTCCACTTTGAACAAAGTTTCTAACCAAAAAGATGTTGTTTACAACTGAGCTCAGGTAGTTAGTAAAATAATGTGTATTTTGTTAAAAATTATTTTAGAGTGGTGTGGTTCTATCAATCTAATTATTATAGGGTATAGCCAGGAATTGTGAAGTTCCTGTGGCTAGTATTTGGGTCTCAATCTAGGTCATCTTTTCTTTTCACTTCTGCTTTTGTGCTGTCTTTCTCTTCACGTTCCAGTTTTGGCTGGTGAGACTGAATACCAAGCCTGATTTAGTTCTGGAGAGCACTCAGTCTCTGAAACTGTAGTTCGAAGTTCAGCCATCTAGGCCTGTGGGCATTTTCTTGGCTACAATACAACTTTGTTTGTAAGCAAACTTCCTATTAGCAGAAATTTATAAACTTAAGAACTGTGAAAAAAGGGCTATTGCCCTGTGAGAAATTTATGGGGACTCATTTTGTCTGCTATGGAGAGACTGCTTTTATAAGCATCTCTGGTTTTAAAAATGGGAAAGAAATATATTTCAGAGAAATGTTCCCTGGAAGGATCTTCCCCATTACTTAAAATATCTTGTGCCCAAGGCTGCAAAGGCTAAGATAAAAGCTCTCCAGTTGGGATATAAGATTTTCCCTGACTCGGGGTTACAAATGGGCTTTTTAAACGACTAAACAGTGCAAAAAACTGTTAGAAAAATCTCCCCAAAATGTAGGAGCTCTGTTTCTTACCTATGTAAGAAGAGAGTTGAGATGCTCTTACAGAACCCTAGAGTTCCTCTCTCCTCCTCTCGGCTCCCGTAAGCACTCAGCACATACTCTTCATTTCTATTCTTCCCACACCATATCTTGATTGCTGGCTGTTTCTCCTACCAGACTGAACTGCTTGTGTAAGTGACGGTGTTTTATTTATCAGATATGTTTGGTGCTTAGCGTGGTGAGTAGCATACAGTGGGATCTAATTAACTGTTTACTGATTGTTTCACATGCACCGATTCTTAATATCTGCAGAAGGTATGAATGAGGACTGACCCTAATGCATATTTTGTTCATTGCTTTTAAAACTTCAATTCCTGATACATGCTTGTGTCTTATGGTTTGATGCTCACTCCCCCTCTCTGAAACGCAGTGCAGAGTTATATACCCTGCTTGAGATTTTACTGTATGTGATTTTCAAACATACCACAGTAGTAAATGTACTCTGGAATGCAAATCCAGTAATTAAGTTGGGCATGCTGCAAAGCTGGCAATGTCTTTGAAAACATGTTTTCTAGAAAGTAAGCCTATCTTAGATTTTTCCTCCTAATTTCCATTCCATCCAGACAGACTTTGTGAGCAGTAATTTTTTTTTTCATGGCTGCTTTGTTTATTTTTTCTTATTCTTCCCCTGAGTCAGGTCATTACTAACCATCTAATGAGCTATTCTTTACATAAGATTTATATGGAAGCAGCACAAAATATGTCCTATTCAGATTCACTGCATAATATACGACCCTAAGAAAACAACCTGAAGAAAAGCTCTAGAAAACACATTCGAAGGCTTTAGGGCTAATTTGACTGTGATCCATTTCCCCTTTAAGTCAGTTAGGCGGCTGGGAAGAGACTAGCAAAAACTGTGAAAGAAAAGTCTTAGTGCAAAGAGAAACGGTTCCTCAACCTCACCCCCAACTCCTACCACAACTATCTCGCACCCAAGGGGGAAAGCACCTCTGACATTATCCCATAGATAGTCCAAACGGTGCTAAGAGAAACCCAGAAGGCGGTGGTGACAAGAAACAGAGAACCGGGAGAAGAAAACGAACAACTCACCAAGCGAAGCAAGGCAAATCAATCTTTGAAGTTATTCAATCAGTCTTAAGAGTTGGAGGCAATGCTGCATGAAAAAAAGGCAAATGTCTTTCAGGGGGACCTTCAAGATGGCAGAGGAGTAAGACGTGGAGATCACCTTCCTCCCACAAATACATAAAAAATACTTCCCTTTTTTTTTTGGAATTTTTGAATTTTATTTTATTTTTTTTATACAGCAGGTTCTTATTAGTTATCTATTTTTATACATCTTAGTGTATATATGTCAATCTCAATCTCCCAGTTCATCCCCACCCTCCCACCCCACTTTCCCCCTTGGTGTCCATATGTTTGTTCTCCACACCTGGGTCTCTATTTCTGCCCTGCAGACCGGTTCACCTGTACCATTTTTCTACGTTCCACATATATGCGTTAATATATATTTGTTTTTCTCTTTCTGACTTACTTCAATCAAACTACCACTGGCAATTTTCACAGAACTCAAAAAATTTCACAATTTGTATGGAAACACAAAAGACCCCAAATAGCCAAAGCAATCTTGAGAAAGAAAAACGGAGCTGGAGCAATCAGGCTCCCTAACTTCATTTTAATAGTCTTTATTTTAAAGTCTATTTTGTCTGATATGAGAATTGCTACTCCAGCTTTCTTTTGATTTCCATTTGCATGGAATATTTTTTTCCATCCCCTCACTTTCCATCTGTATGTGTCCCTAGGTCTGAAGTGGGTCTCTTGTAGACAGCATATATACGGGTCTTGTTTTTGTATCCATTCAGCCAGTCTATGTCTTTTGGTTGGAGCAGTTAATCCACTTACAATTAAGGTAGTTATTGATATGTATGTTCCTATTCCCATTTTCTTAATTGTTTTGGGTTTGTTATTGTAGGTCCTTTCCTTCTCTTGTGTTTCCTGCCTAGAGAAGTTCATTTAGTATTTGTTGTAAAGCTGGTCTGGTGGTGCTGAATTCCTTACCTTTTGCTTGTCTAAAGGTTTTAATTTCTCCATCAAATCCGAATGAGATCCTTGCTGGGTAATCTTGGTTGCAGGTTTTTCCCTTTCATCACTTTCAATATGTCCTGCCACTCCCTTCTGCCTTGCAGAGTTTCTGCTGAAAGATCAGCTGTTAACCTTATGGGGAATCCCTTGTATGTTATTTGTTGTTTTTCCCTTGCTGCTTTAATACTTTTTCATTGTATTTAATTTTTGATAGTTTGATTAATATTTTGTCTTGGCATGTTTCTCCTTGGATTTATCCTGTATGGGACTCTCTGAACTTCCTGGACTTGATTAACTATTTCCTTTCTCATATTAGGCAAGTTTTCAACTATAATCTTTTCCAATATTTTCTCAGTCCCTTTCTTTTTCTCTTCTTCTTCTGGGGCCCCTATAAATCAAATGTTGTGCTATAGTTTCTCCATTCTTTTGCCTCAATTTTCTGCTATGGATTCCTTCTAGAGAATTTTTAGTTTCATTTATTGTGTTGTTCATCATTGTCTGTTTGCTCTTTAGTTCTTCTATGTCCTTGTTAAAGATTTATTGTATTTTCTCCATTCTATTTCCAAGATTTTGGATCATCTTTACTATCATTACTCTGAATTCTTTTTCAGGTAGACTGCCTATTTCCTCTTCATTTGTTTGGTCTGGTGGGTTTCTACCTTGCTCCTTCATCTGCTGCATATTTCTCTCTCTTCTCATTTTGCTTAACTTACTGTGTTTTGGATCTCCTTTTTGCAGGCTGCAGGTTCATAGTTCCCATTTCTTTCGGTGTGTGCCCACAGTGGGTAAGATTTGTTCAGTGGGTTGTGTAGGCTTCCTGGTGGAGAGTACTGGTGCCTGTGTTCTGGTGGATGAGGCTGGTTCTTGTCTTTCTGGTGGGCAGGACCGTGTCCGGTGGTGTGTTTTGGGGTGTCTGTGAATTTATTATGATTTTAGGCAGCCTCTCTGCTAATGCAGGGGCTTGTATTCCTGTCTTGCTAGCTGTTTGGCATGAGGTATCCAGCACTGGAACTTGCTAGTCATTGAGTGGAGCTGGGTCTTAGCGTTGAGATGGAGATTTCTGGGAGAGCTCTCACCGATTGAAAATACGTGGGGCCAGGATGTCTCTGGTGGTCCAATGTCCTGAACTCAGCTCTCTGACCTCAGAGCCTCAGGCCTGACACCCAGCCAGAGCACCAAGACCCTGTCAGTCATACGGCTGCCCACACTTCTCAGGCTTGGCTCTGTGTTGGGGGAGCTGCTATGGGTCTTTGAGTTTCTCAAGGCCTGGGGTGCATCCTGGCTTATCCTTGCTCCACCCACTCCGGGACTCTGGGCTTCCCTTCCTCTCAGAGGAGAGAGTCTCCCTTTATAGGAGCATACAACACAGCCCACCCTCTCCCTTCACTGCTCCAACCTACCCTCTTAAACAAAGGCATGGTTTTAATTCTCAGAGAAAGTTAGCATGGAAGTGTTTAAACTTGATAGCTCACCTCATTCACCATTGGTGATGCATCAGTATTTGAAGGGGTTGAGGTGACCACCTCTCATTGCCTCCTTGGTTTCTGCAGGTCACAGGGTGAGGATAATAATGCTCTTTGTGAGAGAAGCTGTAAAGGGAAAATGAAGTTGTAATGAGCACTGCTTCAAGTGAACAGGGAGATTTTTCTCTTTGTCAGAAGTGTCTGCTCATTCTAGGAACTAAAGACCAGCCTGTGTTGCTCTTGCCTCTAATGGCTCAAAATAGTAAAAGACTGGATTAAATAAATGTACTCTGATCTGACAAGGCAGCAAAGGGGACAGCTCACTTCCATGACTCCACTCGTTCCACAATCCAAGGATAAGACAGAACCAGGGGCAATTTCCATATATCACATAGCAATCTTGTCTAAGAGTGATTTTCAAAATTGTTGTTCATGGGTGTGTCATTTGTTCAAATTCAAATACACTTTGAATCAAAGTGTTCGTTTTCAATTTCTGCAATTGCCTTTATACTTTCTCTGGTTCTGACCAAGGACCCAAGATAATAATGTTGGCAGCTCCCAGTGTTTGGTTATTTATTATATCTTAAAATAACTACTAAATGTGCATTTCTTTGGCATGATCTTGATAAGATTTGTTCTGGCTCTTACCTAAATTAAAACATACAACATAATTCATTAATGGTTGCTGAAATTTTGCCATGGATTTTAAATTATGAATTTAAAAGAATTTATTATGAATAGGGCTTGTATGTGTACAGATGAGAAAGAATTTGTAGGATGTTTACATAATAATGATATTCATATAATTATCTTCTTTGGGGTAGGAATTATCTTATTCACTATTCACAGGCAGGCAATACTCAGTGGGTGTTAGTTGAACAAGTGAATGACTTAGTTGTTTGTAGGAGCGATAATAACCGTTTTATATTTCTATTCTGCTTAATGAACTATTAATCGAATGGGGTAATATAATTTTTAACCTCACTTAAACACTTTAAATACTCTATACAGTAAGGAGGATTTGTTTTCATTACCCATCAGAGAAGATACTGCATTTGATGATGAATGAAAGGGAATTTGAGTATAGGTCTTTCCATAGCCCCTCCACTGCACCAGCCAAGATAGAATACGACTTGCTTTAAGAAAAACTGTGAAATATATATAGTCCTCTTTACCCACTTCACCCTCCCATTCTCACACCCTTCTTTACCTTCAGGGTACACAGTAAAGCCTGTGTGAAGCCCTCAGAATCGTGCCTGTCCTTCACCTATCCTTTCCTACAAACCTGTTCTCAGAAAGGATCTGAGAAATGCTGGCATACAAAATCGTAGCTTAATAGTGACCCCTTTTGGGAGGTTTTGTTTTTAACAGAGTATACTACACAGTCTCAGACTGTTCATCATATTTCTGGCCCTTAAAATGCAGTTTATTTGTCAAATGTCAAATGCAAGAAGCTCATAAGAGCCAGCCAGCTGTGGTCAATATCCCTAGGACAGGTACTGGCCTGTATTGCTCTTCTGCTTGTCTCCTTGACATGCTCTTATAGTGCCTCCATCCTGTGGCATCATAATCTGAATCCTGCTCTGTGATTCAGGACCTTTCTATTTTTGTCAACTGTTTGGATATTCTTCTCCAGCTTATATGTCCCTGTCCCTCAGCCAGGCTAGTCCCAATATCAGCAAATGGCTATCAGACATGGACCAACACCCTTAACAGTAGGATTTCTAGCACCACCAGAGGGTTTTAGGGAAATGAAGGGATATTCTAGAATTCCTGAAATCACATTTGTTCTGCCTCTGCTTAAGGCTTAACTGCTGCAACCTAATTATCATAGTTGATCTATTCATTGAAGTGGAGAATATTAAAACTACGTTTAAAATGTTTTTTAAGCCTTTTTACAAGCTCTTGTGAAATCAGCCTCTGTCTCTCCCTACACACCACCCCTACTGCCAGCTCCCCTACTCCAAACACCACAGTATTTGCACAGTACACAAGTGGCAACCCCCCTGTTATCTGACCTAAATAGGGAGATCATAAAACACCATATCCTTTCTGTATTTTCTAACCTTTGAACTCCTGACTTTCAGAAATTAGGCATCTACCTAACACACCTTTTCCCTGCCAGAATTCCTGGAGCCAGTACCAGCTTTATTTGATTATTTTCATCTATCTCTCACATACACTCTGGTTTGACAATGCTGATTCAAGTACTGATAATGTCAATAACACAGACAATAAACTGAGTTTTGAGATGGCAATTTATGGAAGAATTAAAGTCTAAAACAAAAGCTTTAAAATGCACCATTTTTTACCACAGATAAACAACTGAGATGCAAAAGCAGTTTACAAATGTTATACGCTTGGGGAAAAGTGACTGAACAATCAGTGATGACAAAGAATTTACAAAATATGTATACAATCACACTTAAAACCAGGGGAAAATTGCTGTCTTTATTGGAACTGAGAACTGTGACCTGCATATGCAAAGAGAGGGCAGAATAATCCCTCCATAACAACTACTAATTTATGGTCCTCAGCAGCATCTATCAGGATCACATTTTAGAATATGACCGACATCTTCCCCTTCGGGCCACGTAGATTTGTTTTTTTGCCTGTGGGTTTGCTATGAGCCCATTTTTTGGTCCCAACTACTTGTCAGATATGCCAGAGGACAGTCATTATTGTAACAAAGAAAAAACACAGGTACACAAATTAAAAATACCACACTGTATGCAAGGACAAAGATGGGTCCCAGTTCAATGTGGTTTCAGGCAATTGTCAACATCTCCCTTCGCTCCACCATGTTTGCCCTCTGCTACCCATTCTTCAATGGTCCCTTATCTGTTCCCTGAAAAGTAGCCAAGACAGAGAATTCAGGCTAGGGCTCTCATGGTGAGAAGACATAGCTATAGTTCTTGACCCCACCTTGGCAATTTAGTTATTTTGTTTGGGACAGTTTCATCAGAACTGAAAGACTGTCACTCACTATAACCTCCATCTTTCCAGTTATTCCTTTTATCTAAGTAGGAAATATGACCTCTTCATCAAATTGCTGTTGTAGTAAGTATAGATCTCAGTCCCTTAAAAATATAACTTTATTTTACTATATTAAACTAAGGTTCTAGATGCAGTGATCTGACATGTTAGCTTATAGAATTTTGTCTAGCAAAGATGCAACTTTCTGTGCAAAAGGTGAATCCAGAGGTTACATTTTTTGCTCTGCAGGACATCAGTTCTGTATCTAATCCAACAATCTTATCCTAACAATTCTTTGTTAAATTGTCTATATAAATGCACTTTGAATGGGTCTTAACATCTTACTGGTTCTCTAATGAGCTGAATAAAAATTTTGACAGGTGTTCATTTGGTATTTGAAGGAGGGTCATGTTTTTAATTTTTCAAAAATTATACTCTAGCAGTTTCGGAGGTTGTTCTACCAAGATACCTAAGTGGACTAATCTGACAAGCCAATTAAACGGATCGACCTGAGAAGTACACCTCATGGGCTGTTCAAACTCTTGCCTCCCAGACTGAATCTCAAGCAGCAATAGAACTTTATCCTTGCTGACTCTCTTTTTGCTCACGCTTTTTTTTTTTTTTTTTACTCTTTTCTGACTTGGAGTATTTGTTTTTGTTTCTCATTTGCACATGGCCTTCAAGTCATTCCCTACTGGTGGCAACAACATGGAATATTTGGTTTAATGATGTGACCAGTTGGGATCTTTGTCAAATAGACAATGGAAATTTATTTTCTGTATGACAAAAGTAGAAAATCTGATTTGATATTCTTTTTATTTATCTCTTTATCAATTGTGAGTGCAAATCAATTCAGAATTGTATGCCCACTAGGGAAATAAAGAAGTCTTCATGATCTGGACTGCTAAGTTTATGTATTTCTCTGTTTATTTTTAACCTTCGTACTGAAACTATAAGACCTTTATGTGTCTATGTACCTGTAATTGATAAAAATCTTTTATTTCTCATTGTATACATATAAAATGTTTTCCTACCCCAAGAGAACAGTAATAAATTAGATTACAATATCTCTTAAATAAGTTCTCTATGGTTTATAGATATAAATGTTTATAAAAATCTAATATGCCCCAAAGTCAGGGAAAATCAGTAAACTGAACTTCTAATAGTCTAAATTATAGATTTTTTAAAAATCCACCAGAAACTACTAACTCAGACACATTTTTAAATTAAGATGAATCTTTGGACATATTAGACTGGTTTAATAATTTGGAAAATTTTTTTAAAGTTTTTTTTTTTTGCTGTTTTTGGGGTTTTTTTTTACATCTTTATTGGAGTATAATTGCTTTACAATGGTGTGTTAGTTTCTGCTTTATAACAAAGTGAATCAGTTATACATATACATATGTTCACATATCTCCTCCCTCCTGCATCTCCCTCCCTCCCACCCTCCCTATCCCACCCCTCTAGGTTGTCA
>NW_020175186.1:3702092-3711221 GCF_003031525.2 Neophocaena asiaeorientalis asiaeorientalis
TTTTTGCGGTACGCGGGCCTCTCACTGTTGTGGCCTCTCCCGTTGAGGAGCACAGGCTCCGGACGCGCAGTCTCAACAGCCATGGCTCACTGGCCTAGTCGCTCTGCGGTATGTGGGATCTTCCCGGACCGGGGAACGAACCCGTGTCCCCTGCATCGGCAGGAGGACTCTCAACCACTGTGCCACCAGGGAAGCCCTATAATTTATTTTTAAAGAATATTTTGTTTTGTTTTCTCATGAAAAGTTCAGTTACTCTGATCTATCTAAAATTCTTACATTGGTAACTCAGACATCAGATAAGCCAACATTACTCCCTTATAATGTAGGAGTATAGTGAATGGGCTTTCGAAGGGGACACTAAGCTTGTGTGTGTGTGTGCATGTGTGTGCACATGTGCTAAGCACTTGAAATAGGACTCAGGGATACCATGGATTTGATGTTTTAGAGCTTAAAAAGTGCTTCCCAGGGGCTTCCCTGGTGGCGCAGTGGTTGAGAGTCTGCCTGTCGATGCAGGGGACACGGGTTTGTGCCCCGGTCCGAGAAGATCCCACATGCCGCGGAGCGGCTGGGCCCATGAGCCATGGCCGCTGAGCCTGCACGTCTGGAAGCCTGTGCTCTGCAACGGGAGAGGCCACAACAGTGAGAGGCCTGCGTACTGAAAAAAAAAAAAAAAAAAAAGTTTTTCCCTTCAATTATCATAAATATATCACTTAGAGGGTACAGATATGAAGTTTTTCCATTTGTGTAGAAAATAAATTCTTTTTTAATTTAATCTCAATCCCATGAGACAGGCATGGCAAATATCATACCCATTTTAATGAGACAAAAACTAAGAGTCAAAAAGGTTAAGTGACTTATAAAATTACACAGGTAATAAATGGTGAATCTAGAAAGTAGTATATCCAGAATCCATGCTCTCATCCAAGTGCTTCTCCTCCCTGTCATTTGACTCTATAATTTGAGAACTACAAACTCTAACAGTAACCACAGTTTGAATATGTATACACAATATGTAAATATTATTCACTTACATAGGAATCATACATCACATACATTATAAAAAGAAAAAGCAATTTTAAATGATGAAATAAAAATATAAATTGATAGGAGTTCTACTCTTTTCTTCCCACCCCATATGGACCATCCTATACACCCTCAGAAGAATGTACCTGACCTTAATTTGCTGCTTATAATTTGTATTAGCTCTTATCTAGGACCTTTCATTTGAGCATATGACCAGATTGGGGACCCAAAGATCAAGGGAGATATGAAGAACCTAGAGGAAAGTGGATTCTCTCTTCTTGGCCTTATCTCCTCTACTCACACTATCTCAGAAATTTAGTACTTATTTTTGCTCAGTGTTCTAGGATTCAACACAATTATCTCCTTCTCCCTTGATTAATACACCCAAAAGGAAATAATTCACCACATTCCTATGTCATTGCCTCTGGAGAAGTGGCTTTATAAATTATGAAGTTTCCACATGTGTTCTGGGTGTGCCAGGACAATCAGTGCTTATGCAATCACAAAGGACCTTGACCGTGAAAATGAATCACCCCTTCTTCTGAAATGAATATGTTCATTTCTTATTTTTATCTTCAAAACCTCCCTGTGAGGTATGCAAATAAGATATTATTTTCCATTTAACAGACTAGAAAGCTGTCTCAAAGTTAAGTAGTATTTGCCTGGTACATTTTACATAATAGGCTATTAACAAAATTGAGTTGAGTGAATGAATGAATGAATGAGTCTAAGTACATGGAGCAGAATTATTTCTAAAATCTAAGTCTCCTAAGTCATATTTCTGGGATCTTTTTCTTAAAACACAGTTGTCCCAAGGGGGAAGGGTGAGTTTTGACAGGGCGAGAGAGAGTCATGGACATATACACACTAACAAACGTAGTAAGGTAGATAGCTGGGGGGAAGCAGCCGCAAGGCACAGGGATATTAGCTCGGTGCTTTGTGACAGCCTGGAAGGGTGGGATGGGGAGAGTGGGAGGGAGGGAGACGCAAGAGGGAAGACATATGGGATCATATGTATATGTATAGCTGATTCACTTTGTTATAAAGCAGAAACTAACATACCATTGTAAAGCAATTATACCCCAATAAAGATGTTTAAAAAAAAAAAAAAAAAAAACACAGTTGTCCCAGGCAGGCGGGAACCAGGAGGAAAAGGAAGACTAAAGTTGGAATAGAAAGAACTGGACCAGGTGCTAAGGTATTTCCTAGCTATCTGACTTGAACAGGTCACTCAACCTGAGCCTTAGATTCTGTAAAATGATGTATTTAATACATGTTTGGCCCATTTCAGAAGGTTGTTCACATAGTCAACTAGATAATTCATATGGAACTATCCAAGACTATTCTTATCACTTAAATTCTCTAGGTGACTGAAAAGTAGAACTTTTTCCCCAAAGTACCTGGATCAAGAAAGCCACCAGTATAGAATGTATTTATCAGCTATTCTGATAAACATATTTATCAGAATTGAGTACTTCATTCTCCATCCAGTCATAAGATTTAACCATAATGAAAAAAGTTATATAAGATGTACTATTAGCGGAGCACCAAAACTATAAAGAAGTAAAAAGGCTGGCGTTCCCTTCAAGGAAATTCCAACCTAATTCTAAAGGAACATATTAGTTTGGTAGAGCTTACAGAACAAAGTACTCTGCCCCTACTGCACCTCAAGATAATAATGGTACTCACTACAACGAGTAATATTTCAATTTATAAAATATTTTCATTTACATTCTCTCATTTGATCATAGCCTTAACCTCCTAATAACCTATGTTACCTAGATACTGCAATGTAGGTATACTAATTCACCCCAAAATTCTTGTCACTGTATGGCTTTGCCTTAGCATTATGACTTTCATAAGAGCACATGCTCTCCCACTTTTTGCTCTTAGATAATTCAGAGCAGAAGAGATCAGATGTAAGATATCAGGAAGGAAAGAAACGAGGACAAACCGAACAATGTTAGAATGGAGGACCAGATCAACACTCAGATAAATTCTTTTTACTCAGTTGAAAACACAATAAACCTCAAAATTATTATATGTGTTAAGCTGTAATGAAGGAATTTTTTCTTCATGTTTTTTTCCTACATATTTGAATCTAGAGAATCCACGTTATTCTAAAAGAAGTCATTCCTGTCAGCTGCCAGCTGTTCTGGATAATATTTAATCAACTGATTGAGTTGGGTGCATATCTTAAGATATAAAGTCATTTTGTCTGATTTGAGGTTCCATATATTATCTATGTGTCATATACTGTATTTGTATTCTGTGCCAGGAATACGCTTATAAATTCTTTCCTCTGCCACAGTTATGATTCTTCACAAACTCAACACTTAAAATATTTAACTAGCATAAAAAAGATGGGGCATGATCAGATGGCAGTAATAAAATGTTACTTAAGGCATTATTAAAAATGTCATAGCGTCAGAATTTCACATGAGTCTGTAGGCAGGAAAAGCTGCAAAGATAGAATTATACATAATAACTTCATCAAAGAGTTCATTTGAAAATTCTTGCCATTTTGAGAATATATGCTAAATGGGTACCTTCGAAAACTCAATTATGCTTCTAATAATATAGCCAAAAATTAATAAATAGATTACCAGCGGGACAAAGATTTATGTACAAGGAAGTTCATTAGAATGATATTTACAAAAGCCAAAGGGAAAGAATTTATCCCCAAAAAAAATTTTTAAAAAAAAAAAAAAAAAAAAACACAGTTGTCCCAGGCAGGCGGGAACCAGGAGGAAAAGGAAGACTAAAGTTGGAATAGAAAGAACTGGACCAGGTGCTAAGGTATTTCCTAGCTATCTGACTTGAACAGGTCACTCAACCTGAGCCTTAGATTCTGTAAAATGATGTATTTAATACATGTTTGGCCCATTTCAGAAGGTTGTTCACATAGTCAACTAGATAATTCATATGGAACTATCCAAGACTATTCTTATCACTTAAATTCTCTAGGTGACTGAAAAGTAGAACTTTTTCCCCAAAGTACCTGGATCAAGAAAGCCACCAGTATAGAATGTATTTATCAGCTATTCTGATAAACATATTTATCAGAATTGAGTACTTCATTCTCCATCCAGTCATAAGATTTAACCATAATGAAAAAAGTTATATAAGATGTACTATTAGCGGAGCACCAAAACTATAAAGAAGTAAAAAGGCTGGCGTTCCCTTCAAGGAAATTCCAACCTAATTCTAAAGGAACATATTAGTTTGGTAGAGCTTACAGAACAAAGTACTCTGCCCCTACTGCACCTCAAGATAATAATGGTACTCACTACAACGAGTAATATTTCAATTTATAAAATATTTTCATTTACATTCTCTCATTTGATCATAGCCTTAACCTCCTAATAACCTATGTTACCTAGATACTGCAATGTAGGTATACTAATTCACCCCAAAATTCTTGTCACTGTATGGCTTTGCCTTAGCATTATGACTTTCATAAGAGCACATGCTCTCCCACTTTTTGCTCTTAGATAATTCAGAGCAGAAGAGATCAGATGTAAGATATCAGGAAGGAAAGAAACGAGGACAAACCGAACAATGTTAGAATGGAGGACCAGATCAACACTCAGATAAATTCTTTTTACTCAGTTGAAAACACAATAAACCTCAAAATTATTATATGTGTTAAGCTGTAATGAAGGAATTTTTTCTTCATGTTTTTTTCCTACATATTTGAATCTAGAGAATCCACGTTATTCTAAAAGAAGTCATTCCTGTCAGCTGCCAGCTGTTCTGGATAATATTTAATCAACTGATTGAGTTGGGTGCATATCTTAAGATATAAAGTCATTTTGTCTGATTTGAGGTTCCATATATTATCTATGTGTCATATACTGTATTTGTATTCTGTGCCAGGAATACGCTTATAAATTCTTTCCTCTGCCACAGTTATGATTCTTCACAAACTCAACACTTAAAATATTTAACTAGCATAAAAAAGATGGGGCATGATCAGATGGCAGTAATAAAATGTTACTTAAGGCATTATTAAAAATGTCATAGCGTCAGAATTTCACATGAGTCTGTAGGCAGGAAAAGCTGCAAAGATAGAATTATACATAATAACTTCATCAAAGAGTTCATTTGAAAATTCTTGCCATTTTGAGAATATATGCTAAATGGGTACCTTCGAAAACTCAATTATGCTTCTAATAATATAGCCAAAAATTAATAAATAGATTACCAGCGGGACAAAGATTTATGTACAAGGAAGTTCATTAGAATGATATTTACAAAAGCCAAAGGGTGCATTTCCAACAATATGGAAATTATTAAGTAAATTATGATATATTCATAGGCTAAAATACTAAGCCACTATTAAAAATCAAAGGTCTGCACAAACACTCATCCTTTAATCTGGACGTTCCTTCACCCTATATAGCTCTGGAGTTTTGCTACTCAAAGTATGATCTGTGGACCACCTGTATCAGCGTCAGCTTATTGGAAATGGAGAATCTCAGGTCCTACCTCAGAGCTACTGAATTAGGATCTGCATTTTAACAAGCTTCCCAGGTGATTTCTGTGCACATTAAAGTTTGAGAAATCATGCCCTAGAAGATATATGAGTGTCACATACCTCTGCCTTAAATATAATGGCACTGAGGCACAAAGATATTCAGCGTGAGACAGAAGCTGAGGTGGGGCTGCCTTCAATCATCTTTTTACAATGATGATTTTGACTGAGATAATGCAAAGCCATTTGTTGTTGCTGGTGGTGGTGGTTGGTAGAATCCTTCTAGGGGCCAGACAAGAATTCACCCACTGGGTAAAAAATATGAGTAAAAGCATACATCTGTCATCTGAATCTCAGAATCTGTCTGCAGAATCTCGGGCTTCAACCGTCTCTCTAACCCCACTTTAGAAGGTATTTGAGGCACCACAGGAAATCATATACAATTCCTCTAGCCACAGTATAACATTGTAGACAAAAACAAAGAGAACCAGCTCTGAACCCTTGTCAGGTATAAAAGATTTCTGGGGATAAGCCTGAGCTTAAAGTTGACGGATCTTGTAACTACACAGTATTCTGAAACACAAAGCCATTTATTATGAAAGTTAATCTTGAGACCACTTCAGCACCATACCCATCTGGATTTTCAAAAAGGTTTATTAGTGCTTTCCTTACATGCATTTCCATTCAAATGTTTAATAACCAGAGGATCAAGACCAAACATTGTCTCACGGGAAACCTCTGAGAAGCATATGACTCTGACATTTTATTCACATTAGCCACACAATTATTCAGTCATTTACTTTTGAGCACTATTTGTCAGGTACTGTGGATTTATGATTGAATGCTAAGTGATCTCTATCCCTCCAGAAAGGCTCACAGTCTAGGCAGACAAGTAGCAAAGTGACTAAATAAATTAAATTCAATGTGGAACGTGCCATAACAGGGACATGATCCAAATGCTTAGTGGGAGTATTCCTTTCTTTCTGATACGGGGAGAAGTGTATGGTTTCCCAGAGACAGGAACATTCTAATCTAGCTTCCATTTCCACCACTTTATTAATACTCTCCTTGTCAAGAATACCAAAGCTACATGACCCTATATCTATACCCTATATCTAACATAAAGGATGAGTAGCTGCCATGTCCTAAATGACTGATGCAGGTGCCAGACATTCTTCTAGGTGCTTTTTTCCTTTGCATGCTTTTTGCCCGGTCTTTTGCATATTAGTTGGTGATTCCAATATCCACCTAGTTGATCAGGCCAAAAACTCTGGAGTCATTCTTGAGTCTTTTTCCGCCTGACCCTCACAATGAATCCATTAGCAAGTCATCTCACTTCTACCCCCAACATATATCTGCAATCCCTACTTCTTCCCTTTCCACTACCACTGCCTTAGTCTAAGCCTCCATCATCACTCACCTAAACCACCACAAAGCCCTACTAAACGATCATTTCCTCCTCACCTCTCTCTTCTCACAGTAGCAAGAGAGATTGTTGCATAATATAGATCTAACTATGCTACTCCCCAGCTTAAAACTAGTTGATGTCTTGCCATTTGCTCTTAGAATAAACAGAAAACTTATCACCACAACCTTTAAGAACTCCTGTGATTTGCTCCTGTACCCCTAAAACCTTACTCCATATAACCCTCTCCCATCATTCCACACTAGTCACATATCTGTTCCTGATTCACTTCTTTACCTCTGAGTTTTTGCATGTCCTGGTCCCTCTGCCTGGGATTCTCTTCTCTCATCATGTTGCTTGATTGACCCATTCCCGTCTTCCTATACTCCTTGCTTCAGCTTAAAAGTTTCCATCTCAGGGAAGATTTTCTAAAATACTATCCCCTACAAGCCCCACCCCATTAACTGATCACATCATTTTGATTATCTTCTTTATAGAACTTATCATCAATGTATCAAATATGATGGCTTAGGGAAGAGGATTCATTGTCCCCTATGAGCTCCATCACATTTTCAAAGCCAAGTCAAATGACATAAAATATACATTATAAACAATATGACTGCTGTATAAACACAATTTCAGGATAACCATATTCCAGATAGGTTGCAGTGCTTAGTATTTACGTAAAATTCTGGAGAAGCTTATGATTATCCTCAAATTTTATTCTTTAACTCATTCGTTTGTTTATTGTCTTCTGGCACAGTAGAATGTAAGCTTCCCGGGGTTCCCAACACATAATAGCACGTGACTCAATAAATATCAGTTTAGTAAATAAATCAATCAACTCTACAGGCACAACTAGAACTATAATATCAATAGAATATGAAGTCCGGATCCTTCCATTGCCTTTTGTCCCCTCACCCTTCAGCTATTTCTTCATTTCTTGATTCATTTATGCAACAAATATTTAATGAGGGATTACATTTCTAGGGTGGAGCATACAGAAGTGAACAAAACAAACAAAAAACACTGCCCTCAAGGATTTTATATTTTAGCTGGAGGAGACAGGCAAATAAATACAACAAATAAGTATACTACAGTTGATCCTTGAATGACACGGGTTTGAACAGCACAGGTCCACTTATATGCGGATTGTTTTCAATAGTAAATACTACATTACTACATGATCCAATCCGAGGCTGCTTGAATACATGGATGAGGAACCCCAGATTGTCTACGGTGCAGAGGGTAGGCTCTTCTAATCCTGCCTTGTTCAAGGGTCAACTGTATATAGTAAGTTAAATGTATCATGGAAAAAAATAAATCAGTGTAAGAGGATAGGAAGTATCAAGGGAAGAGTGGTAAATTTAAATAGGGCCATCAACATAGGGGACACCTGAGCATAGAGTCAAAGGATGTAAGCTGCAAATGCAATTTGTCATGATAGGTTTCACTAAAATTGGTAGTGTGCTGGGATCTTAGTCATAGCATGATGGACCAAGAAGTGGTCTTAGAGATCTCTGTGTAGTGGAGGCTCCCAAATGGAAAGTAAGCTACAACTTTCCCAAGGGATTCAAATACAACTGAGAATATTGGGGTGAACCTGAATATGTCTGAACTCAATTCACCTGAACTCTTTGTTTTGGTTTGTCAGTTTGCTTGATGTATGTTTTTCTTCATTTCATTATGTTTTATTTTGTGTGTGAGAGTAATAAATGGACACTAGAGGAAAGGAAGATGAACTTCCTGACCCAAACCCATAAACATGTGTCTTGGTCTCAAGAATGAATGGATAAAGAAGATGTGGTACATACATACAAAGAAATATTACTCAGCCATAAAAAGGAATGAAATTGGGTCATTTGTAGAGACGTGACCCAATACAGAGTCATACAGAGTGAAGTAAGTCAGAAAGAGAAAAACAAATATCGTATATTAACGCATTTATGTGGACTCTAGAAAAAAGGTACAAATGAACCTATTTGCAGGGCAGGAACAGAGATGCAGACATATAAAGTGGACATGTGAATACAGGGTGGAGGGGTGGGATGAATTGGGAGATTGCGATTGATGTATGTGCACTGCCATGAGTAAAAGAGATAGCTAGCAGAAACCCGCTGTATAGTGCAGGAGCTCATCTTGGTGCTCTGTGGTGACCTAGATGGGTGGTATGGCGGGGGGGGGCTGAAAGGGAGGTCCGATAGGGAGGGGATATATATATATA